>NC_073695.1:94993778-95278984 GCF_029784165.1 Wyeomyia smithii
ACAGCAACGACGTTTACCCTTTTTCTAGTGAAAACAAAAAATTGAAGACATTTTTCTCTCATTTATTACGTTTAAGTTTCGAAACGGTTCTGTTCGTTAGTAACACGAAAACTTTACTTTGTCTGTTAAATTTTTAAATTATTTTCATCTGTTAATTTCATGTAATGTTATTCCAGTTTAGTTCAATTTTTGTTTCCTAAAAATGAGACAACATTGTAAATAAGTTAAGAAAATGAAAAGTGAACAAGTTTTAAAAGAGAGACATCATCTTGTTGAGTTGTAGTCATCGAAATTAATCTTAAAAATGTTAGATAATTTACAAAACAACTTAATTTAACTAAACAAAAAGCAAAATACCATTGTGTGACGTTGACCGCCATCTTTAATTTTATGTCATTTCATCTTTGTTTAAAAAAGTTAGTTTCACGAAAAACTGAATAAAAATCGTTAAAACAACCCACAGTTTTATCTCGACGATTTCAGAAGTGTTTTCCCTTTAGCTAGGCTTTCCGTTCGGATCGTGAAATGCTAGGGCTTCATATCCTATACCTACGTTATATAGTCGAATCGTTGTTCAAGCGTGCCAAAGTGCGAAGGCAATTCGGATCATTCTACGGAACGGGAGCTATCGCTTACGAGGATCGTTGTTCGGGAAAGAAATAAGGATAAATTGAGCGTTTTGGTTGTAAAAACCAATGGCTGGGTTAGAACAAAGAAAAGAATGTTTGTGTATACACAGTATACTGTTTTAAGTTATTTAATGAATTGATGGATCAATAAATGACTTTGGAAACGAGCGAAGGGTTTGATTATTGTACCGAAACTTCGAAACGGCTGGCGTGTTCAGGGAAACCTTACTTACTCACTTACTTTACTTTACTTACTTTGTTGGCCGACGGATCGTTTACTGGTCTAAGGCCGAACGAATTAGAGATATTCCACCGCGCACATCCACCGAGTTCAAGGTCTACCACGGAGTCAACGGCTTCTTCCTGATTCTCTGCTTAATATAGTTTTGGCGGCTCTCTCGTCAGGCATTTTGGTCACATGTCCAGCCCAATAAAGCCAGCTCCGCTGTATCACATTCACTATATCAGCATGTTTGTATACCTGGTACCTTCATGCATCTGCGCCATACTTTATCTTCCATTTCACCACCAAGTATTGATCGCAAAACTTGACGCTTAAAATACTCCGAGTACTCAGCCTCCTTCAGCGTCATGTTTCATGTCCGTGAAGGACATGAGGGAGGATCAGCGTCATATACAGCGCTAGTTTATTGCGAGTTTGCAAACTGCGGGACCCTAGCTAGTGACGCAGTCCGTAGAAGGCCCTGTTCGTAGCTACAACTCATTGTTTTACTTCGCGGCTCATATCATTGTCATATGTCACAAGCGTACCAAAAAAAAAAAAACGAATTCATCAACCACCTCAAATCGTTCCCAGCATTACACCTCCTCCTGTGTTGGTGGCTCCGTAGCTTGTTCGTCCCTCAAAATCCCAAATCCTGTTCTTGTTTTACTCCTCTCGCACTTCACCGTCTAAAATTGCCTGAAAGTACTCCTTCCACCTGGTTGCAACCGTCGGTTTGTCCGTAAGCAGGTTGCCGTCCTTGTCATTGCACAAAACCGGCACAGGGAAATTCCTGCTTCTAACTCTGTGGACTGATCTTTAGAAGCTCCGCACATCGTTTCTAGCAAAGTTGTCCTCTGCGCTGGCGAGCACTTGTTCGTCGTGCTCCTGCTTCATCCGACGGTGGACTCTATTTTCGGCAGTTCGTGTCTCCCTTCATCTCTTTTTGTTATGACGCGTAGCCACAGTGAGCATGCGGCTCCTGACACGGCTCTTCTCGTCCGTCGCTCTCTGGCAATTAGCCATTATGCTGTCTCCCACGCGTCGTACATACTACCTCTCTCGCCATAGTTTCAATGGCACTGTAAATATTACTCCACAGCTCCTTTATGTCTTTCACTCGTTCCTCCTGCTGTTCTGCGATCCGTTGATTCAGCTCTCTGGCGTATTTTTCCGCCACGCCATCAGCTTTCAACCGCTGTATGTTGAAACGCATCGTCCTCTCTGTGCGAGATTTCAGTTCAGCACGTTCTACAACCGTGCGCGGACCTTAAAAACGACGAGATAATGGTCAGAGCTAGGGGCTGTGCGTTTGCATCTTCTGTGACGACTTTTACGTCGCGTTTCGGGCACTTGTCATAGATTCGTTCCAAGTTTTCATAGAACACATCCCGAACTCACCGACATCCCGTTCCGCTACCTTGCCGCCACTATAGTAGATGTGGTACTTAAATGAAGAGCATGCAATAGGAAAACCGTTTAAACCGCTGTATTTTATCGAATATATGATTTAAATCACTTTATCGGATATATTATTCAATTCATCATAAACATTGAAAATTTTGCGTGAGAAAGTTTATTTTATTTGAAAATTGTAGTCGCCCAAACTTCATTTTTTATCTTTAAAACTGGACCGCTTTTGATTTTTTTCTTTGGGGGTTGTAGGTAGTTGAAAAATGAAAAACTAAAATATTTATGTTTTGCCTTTCTCCTAGAAAGGTATAAGCAATCACTGGAAAAACTAAAGGTATAAAAGTGCTCCAGAGGGTCGAATCTCGTATATCAATCGACTTAGTTCGACGAGCTGAGCATTTTCTGTATGTGTGTGTAACGTTCTCCCAATCTCACTCGATTTTCTCAGAGATGGCTGGAACGATTTTCATGAAACTAATTGCAAATGAAAGGTCCAGTTGCCCCATAGAACGCCATTGAATTTTATCGTAATCGGATTTTTAGTTTCGAGGTTATGTATCAAAATGTGAAAATCACAAAACTTGAATATCTCAGTAAAAACACAACCGATTTGAACAAAATTGGTATAAAAAAAAACGGGCTTGTTTTTTGGACCATTTGTAAATTAACTTTTTAGTGTTTGGGCATGTAGTTCAAAAGTTATGCAACGAAACGTGTTTCGAAGACTGTTTAATCTCACTCACTTTTCTCCGAGATGGCAAGACCGATTTTCACAAAATTAGCTCATATGGAAGGTCTAGTTGCCTCATAAGACCCTATTGAGTTTTATTGTAATTAGACTTTAACTTTGTCCGTTATGCATAATAATATGGAATCAGGCTATTAGAAGAAACATTATCCTAAGACTGCTTGAACTCAACCACTTTTCTCAGAGATGGCTGGACCGATTTTTTTCGAAATAAGTTGCAAATGAAAGGTCTAGTTGTCTCATAATACCCTATTAAATTTTATTATAATCGGACTGTAACGTTGTCTTTTATGTAACGAAACGTTAAAATCACGAAACTTCATTATCTCAGAAACTTCACAACCGATTGGAACAAAACAAGTATCAAATGAACATGCTGTCTTCAAAACCATCGATGATTTTTACAATGAATAAACATGTGGTCCAAAAGTTATAGATATAAATGTTTTTCGATGAGTTATTTTCATTCACTAATTCTTGCCTTTCTTCAAGGAAGGTATAACTATCACTGGCAAAACCGAAGGTATAAAACGGTCGAATCACTTGACTCAATTCCATGAGCTTAGCAATTTTTGCATGTGTGTGTATGTGCAAATTTTCAACCTCACTCGATTTTCTCAGAGATGACTGGACCGATTTTCCAAAAAATATTTTCAAATGAAAGGTCTAGTTGCCCCCAAAACCCTAATCAATTATATGGTAATCGGATTTACAGTTTATATGTTATGTATCAAAATCTGGAAATAACGAAAGTTCATTATCTCGGAACTACACGACCGATTTTAACGAAATCGGTTCTAAATCAACGGGCTACCTAAAACACCCCTTAAAATTCGAATTTCATAAAGATTGGACATGTGGTTTAAAAGTTATGGTAAGAAATGTGTTCTGGAGACTATTTAATCTTACTCATATTTCTCAGAGATGACTGAACCAATTTTCATAAAATCAGTTTCATATGGAAGGTCTAGTTGCGCCATAAAACTCTATTGATTTTTGCCTTTTTCCTAGAAAGGTATAGCAATCACTGCAAAAACCAAAGGTATAAAAGTGCTCCAAAGGGTCGAATATCGTATATCAATCGACTTAGTTCGACAAGCTGAGCGTTTTCTGTATGTGTGTGTGTATATGTGTGTGTATGTATGTATGTAACGCTCTCCCAATCTCACTCGATTTGCTCAGAGATGGCTAGACCGATTTTCATGAAACTAATAATGCAAATGAAAGTTCTAGTTGCCTCATAAGACTCTATTGAATTTTATTATAATCTTATCTGTTATGTATCAAAATGTAAAAATTATGAAACTTCATTATCTTAGAAAACAACCGAACAACCGATAAACGGGCAACCTAAAAAACCCTTAACTTTTGAATTTTATAAAGATTGGACTTGTAGTTCAAAAGCTATGGACAGAAGCGTGTTCTGGAGACTATTGAATCTCACTCATGTTTCTCAGAGATGGCTGGACCGATTTTCATAAAATCAGTGTCATATGGAAGGTCCAGTTGCCCCATCATATCCTATTCATTTTTTCTGCAATCGGACTACTGCTTTGCCTGTTGTGTTTAAAAATGTGAAATCCAGCTATGAAAAGAAAAAATATTCCGAAGACTACTTAAACTCACTCACTTTTCTCGGAGAATGTTGAATCGATTTCCACAAAATTAGTGTCAAATAAAAGGTCTAGCTTCCTCATAACACCCTATTGAATTTTACTGTAATCGGACTTTAACTTGGTCTGTAATGAATCAAAATGTGAAAATCACGAAACTTCATTATCTAAGAAGCTACACAACCGATTCGAACAATACTGATTTCAGATGAACGGGCTAGTTAAGGGTTAACTGACGAATTATTATGATTTTACACGTGGTTCAAAAGTTATGAAAAGCAAGTCATATTCGATATAGAAAAAAAATCTTACTATAAACAATCGAATCAAAATTTTATTTTAACGAATGATATATCAAGTCTACACATAATCGAGTCCATCCTATATATGAGTACAGTGACGATTCGATTATACCACGATCAAAAAAAAATTTTTCGCGTCATATATTTGAAACATATTTATTTCATCTTATTCGCATGTGTTAATGCACGTTCATATATGTTTTAAAAGTTCGGTATGGTGTCACTGCTACCAATGATTTGTTATTTTAGAGTGATAAATAAATCCAGCAAATATTATCAAGCGGTATTTTTTTCTAAAATGAAGTGTTCGTGTAAATCTATTTTAACGAATAATAAGTACGAATGAGACAGGCTTGGTCTGACCGCTAGGTGGATTAGTTTAGGTTCTTTTCCATAGCGTCGAACAATAATTTAGCACGTTTTACGTTTTTCCCCACTAATAATTTAATAATTTAATAGCTATTTTTTTCGATCCCAAAGCCCACCTAGTTTTCATCTGGAGCCAACCTAACTGCTGTCAAGACCAGTCCTATGGAAAGACGCCATCTTTTCATGACCCAAAAATAACATGTGACATTACGGTGGGTTCGAAATGAAAACGCAGCCAAAAATATGTTACATACAAACCCAGTGAAGTAGAAGAGACGCTCCTGAGGCCCGGTTAAAGCCCTGGGAGGGAGAAACGAATACTACACTCAAAACAGAGAACACACACATGCGTCGTTTTTTGATACCGTGCATGCGTCACAGCGAGAAGATAGTTCTTGCTGTAACGCATGCATGACTCAAACGAAGTTTTCAGCTAAGACAAGACGCGACAGCTGGTCACCGTTACATTCAACCAATTTGAACCGGCTGCTGATTGGCTGAATCCGATAACGCAATCGTCAAGTAGAAAATACAACGAGGTTACTTTTCACTGTAAAGCAGTGATGCTGGAGAGTCATAATTTAGCTATTAAAATTGTTCATAAATAATGATGCAAAAGTATGCAAGGTACATGATATTACCGAGTAATGTATTTCACTGTTATAACATTAAAAATGCATTGATTATTCTTTTTTTACTATTTCGGTTGAAGTCCAAGAAACTTAGGAAGAAAAAAATTGGGTTCCAAGAAACTTTGGAAGAGAAATTTGATAGTAGAAGTATGCTTTATTAAACATAAAATAATAAATAAAAATTAAGTATTATTCGCCAATATATTGCAATTTTAATTTGTCTTATTTTCATTGACCTGCAGAAGTTGTTAAAAATAATCATTCTGGCATCAACGGTATGGAACGTTCAAAGAAATTTCGAAGGGGATGACGGCCGTTACGAAAAGAAAAATAAGAAGCCAGCTGTCGCGTCTTGTCTTAGGTTTTTAGTAACATTAGGAATACTTAATGTGAAAAATTTGTCTGTAAAACAAAAAAAATCGAGTCCGTGTTTTTTCAATTTGCCGTTGTATGAAAGTTTCATCGGAGTTTTGAGTTTATATATATTTGCGTAGACTTTCTGAAAATGTGTACGAGAGCGTAACCTGTAAGGCAGATTTTCCGGGGTTTCATGCAGTTGCAAACATTTTACAATCCTACATCTCACTATTTTGTGAAACGAGAATTAAAATTCGACCGTGATGAAGTATGTGTTCGAACTTGTAACCAAAGCCTTGAATCCAGAAAAGCGCAGGTTTAATAATCGAGGTACGCTAACATGATTATTACCTAAACTCATGAAATTTATTATTTTACGTAATAATGAACCAAAATATTTTTTAAAATGACAATGAATACAAAAACTGTTTTCGATTAATAATTTTCCAAGCAACGCTATACCGCAGACAGACGTCCAAGCTGAGTTCCAAACTTGTGTAAAGTTTTCTGTAGTAGCAATTCGGTTGTCTTTACTACTTTTTACTAGAGATCCTCAGAGGGAGAGATAAGCGATGAAAAAAACCGCTAATTTGGCAACTAGGTTTCACATATCAGAGGTGCCAAGTTGCTTCTCAAAGCGCAATGTTCACTAACTTTTTTATTGGGCTCGTATAACTGATGGTGACGGTGGAAGTCCTGGGGAATAATAAAGTGCATCACAAAAACCGCGAAGGTATTAAATTTTATGTTTATGTTTAATTTTATATATTTTTTCATCATTATTCTGTAGACCATACGAAGGGTTTGTGAACCACCAGTTAAAAATCACTGAGATGAAGCAACTTTGGAGCATTCTTAATTCATGTTTTAGCAATAAAACATGAAAAACGCGTAAAAATAAATATATTTTTTATTGAACCTTATTGCAATACCTTTCAATGTGTTACCTTCCTTGTTCGTTTGGTTCGAATTTTGACATGTTCGTTTGGCTCACAACACTCTCTTCACATATCTCTCCCTCTGAGTATTGCTACTTTTTTCTCAAACTTTCATTGTTTTTATATATCATCGGAAAGAGTGCAATTTTCTGAGCAAAGCGTTATTTTTTGAAACTTCATGTCATTATTCTTCGATTTTTAAAAGAAGAATAAAAATTCGCTCTAAATCGCTACAATGACAATTGGTATATGGGCGAACTGTCATTGTAGCGCTTTCGAGCAGTTTTAAATCGTGATTTCAAAGCGAAGGACAACGATACAATTTTTTCAAATCACGTTTTACTTAAAAATTGCAGATCTTTCAGATGATATAAAAAAACTGATATAGCTAAACAACCAAATTACAATGAACAAAATAATATAATTCACAAAATGTCATAAAAAGTGATGAAATTAAAATCTTTTCGCGTTCTTCTTAAGCTGACCACGGAAAGGAACTGTTCTCTCCTTGGTGATATTATCATAGTTCGATGATAGGAGCAGCCAAATTGTGTTTTATTTGGACAGATAAACGATCCCTAACGAATATTTTGATGCATTGCACTTACGTAAATTTGCTTAGGAACATTGTTGAATTGACAAATGAAAATGCATTGGTGATATCTATTTATATCAAAATGTACCTATTTTACCGTTGGCTCAGTCGTTAAAAACACAATATAACATTCTTAAAACCACTAGAAAAAGCATAACATTCCTTGTTTTTGGACCTTCATATCAAAAAACCACTTTGGAATACTTAAATTCACTGAAAAGGGGAGAAATTTCACCTAGCCAAATAACATGCTTTTTACCACTTTTTAAAAGTGAAAACTATGCGCACTTCTAAGCCCCACAGTTAACAATTCCTTCGTGATACAATACAATAATTGATGCCATTGTTGGCCTCAGACTACGAAGGACACTGAGAGGTGAAGAAATACCAAAATAATGAAATTTGATTTTTGGCTTTATGACCTATGAGGGAACCACAGTGCAACGGTAAGTAAGCGGTTCTTGGAAAAGTGCTATTTTGCCCACCCCTGCTGCATAATGGGATTTTTGAACGCTCCCTTAGCTAGTTGTCACATAAGTGTCAAACAACTGACATCTCTGGTCAAACGGGGATTATTTTTGTTTGTGTTTCTCCGTCTGCGGCTGTTTCCACGTCACTTCTTAGATTTTTCCATAAAATTTGTTAATATTTCACTAAAAACCTGAGCGCATTGTAGTATTTCATCCAGGTGCTTATTCGTATATAGACTATTGTTAAGCTAGCTGCAGAATGAGTCGCCAATCGAACGAGGTCGACGAGTTGTTCGACGTTAAAAATTCCTTCTACATCGGCAACTACCAACATTGTATTAACGAGGCACAGAAGATTACTGTAAGTTTCAATTGAACGTATCAACAATAGTTTTCTAGTAATAAAAATGTTTTTGACAGAAACCTTCAATTGAGAAGGATACATACCTGTATCGAGCATATATTGCCCAGCGTAATTATCGAGTGGTGTTGGACGGAATTCGACCAAACAGCGACAATCCGCTACTTCCGTTGCGTTACTTGGCAGAATACTTGTCAGAAAAATCTCGTCGGGAGGCGATCGTCAGCCTGTTCGATGACAAGTTTAAAGGAGATATCAGTGAGTTGGACGTAACGTGGATCGTTGTTGGATCTATTATTTACTGTAATGAAAGAATCTATGAATCGGCTCTAAAGTAAGTTTAACTTGGCTTTGTCTTATAGACTTGAAAAAATGTGTTACATTTTGTTATTGTAGGATTTTGCAAGGTAATTTCAATCTGGAGTGTCTATCGTTGCAACTGCAATGTCTTCTGCACATGTCCCGAGTAGACTTAGCTAAACAGGTGTTACAAACCATGCAAGAAAAAGATGATGATGCAACGCTAACGCAACTGTCCCAGGCGTGGCTGAATATTCAACTGGGAGGAGAAAAGCTTCAAGATGCATTTTTCATTTTCCAGGATTTCTGCGATAAATTCTCTCCTTCGCTGCTCCTGCTGAACGGCCAAGCCGTTTGTTATATTGGTCAGCAAAAGTATGATGATGCTGAGAATGTTCTGTTGGAATGTTTAAACCGTGATCCAAATAATTACGATACGCTAATCAATCTTTTGCTGTTGTCCCAACAGAAGGAGAAAAACAACAGCCAATTCAATCGTTATCTGTCGCAGGTTTTGGATCAGCACAAGGATAGCGCTTTGTTGGCAACCTACAATAAGAAACAGGCAGAGTTTGATAGGCTCGTGCTTCAGTACGGACCCTCCAATAATAAGCCTGTTAGCGATATTGCCGCTTAAATTTTTTTAGCTGGTAAGCTGTATGTATTCCGAATTCATGGTAAAATAAAATAATCTACGGCAAGTTTGTTGTTTTTCTAACCTAGTACAAACGAAGCGGAAGATATTTGCATTGAAAAATGTAATTCTTTTTTACGCAAAAAATGCGTGCCGCGTAAAAAATCTGATTTTAAAATCCGCGAGCGAACGGACCTTTTTTTTTTTTTAAGGAGGGTTAGTAGCTTGATCATTTATAATAAATATTAGTAAATAATAAGTTTGTATGCCACAAATGGTGGCTTCTCAACACTGTTTGCCTTCGTCATCAGGACTTATCATTCGTAGGGATTTAAACCTACTTAACAAAAAAGGGAAATAAGCCTTCAACTAACAAATTAATTGCTAACTTAATGGCTATAAAGAGAGCTAACCGTAGCAATTGAGGAATGCAACGATTTTTTTCGAAAATAGTTAATAATTTTATTTGACATAGCTCCTAATGTTTCAACATCAGTAAGTCTATGTAATTCGAGTGTACCAAACCTCATTGGCTCAAAATTTTATTCGAAATCCTTTGAAGCCTTTTCTTCCTTGTTAAACAACAACTTGACCAGATCGGTGAAGCATAAAGCAATTCTGGTCTAAAAGTTTGATTGTAAATCAAAAGTTCATTCTTTAAACAAAGTTTAGAATTCCTGTTAATGAGAGGATATAATAATCTTGCATATTTGATGCAATTTGTTTGTATGTTCTCAATGTGCTCTTTGAAAATATTTTTTCTATCGTAAATCAGTACCAAGTACTTAACCTTGTCAGACCAATTTGAAATAACCCCATTCGTGATTTTTAGGGTGGCAATGACTGTATGCATAAAAATCATTATCGAATTTCAAAAACCGACCATGTACATTTTGTTCAATGGACTGAAAAATGATCTGTGTAAAATTTCAGCTGAATCGGACATGATCAAAGCGTTTGAGTTGGAATTTTTCGACCCACGAAATTTTACCAAGGGGGGAGTACATGAAATTGGGAAAATAGAAATTTTTTTTCGATGTCAAACGACTTAAAAATGTACAATCTGGTGTTATCTAAACAAAAGACAGACAGACAGACAGACAGACAGACAGACAGACAGACAGACAGACAGACAGACAGACAGACAGACAGACAGACAGACAGACAGACAGACAGACAGACAGACAGACAGACAGACAGACAGACAGACAGACAGACAGACAGACAGACAGACAGACAGACAGACAGACAGACAGACAGACAGACAGACAGACAGACAGACAGACAGACAGACAGACAGACAGACAGACAGACAGACAGACAGACAGACAGACAGACAGACAGACAGACAGACAGACAGACAGACAGACAGACAGACAGACAGACAGACAGACAGACAGACAGACAGACAGACAGACAGACAGACAGACAGACAGACAGACAGACAGACAGACAGACAGACAGACAGACAGACAGACAGACAGACAGACAGACAGACAGACAGACAGACAGACAGACAGACAGACAGACAGACAGACAGACAGACAGACAGACAGACAGACAGACAGACAGACAGACAGACAGACAGACAGACAGACAGACAGACAGACAGACAGACAGACAGACAGACAGACAGACAGACAGACAGACAGACAGACAGACAGACAGACAGACAGACAGACAGACAGACAGACAGACAGACAGACAGACAGACAGACAGACAGACAGACAGACAGACAGACAGACAGACAGACAGACAGACAGACAGACAGACAGACAGACAGACAGACAGACAGACAGACAGACAGACAGACAGACAGACAGACAGACAGACAGACAGACAGACAGACAGACAGACAGACAGACAGACAGACAGACAGACAGACAGACAGACAGACAGACAGACAGACAGACAGACAGACAGACAGACAGACAGACAGACAGACTGACAGACAGACTGACAGACAGACAGACAGACAGACAGACAGACAGACAGACAGACAGACAGACAGACAGACAGACAGACAGACAGACAGACAGACAGACAGACAGACAGACAGACAGACAGACAGACAGACAGACAGACAGACAGACAGACAGACAGACAGACAGACAGACAGACAGACAGACAGACAGACAGACAGACAGACAGACAGACAGACAGACAGACAGACAGACAGACAGACAGACAGACAGACAGACAGACAGACAGACAGACAGACAGACAGACAGACAGACAGACAGACAGACAGACAGACAGACAGACAGACAGACAGACAGACAGACAGACAGACAGACAGACAGACAGACAGACAGACAGACAGACAGACAGACAGACAGACAGACAGACAGACAGACAGACAGACAGACAGACAGACAGACAGACAGACAGACAGACAGACAGACAGACAGACAGACAGACAGACAGACAGACAGACAGACAGACAGACAGACAGACAGACAGACAGACAGACAGACAGACAGACAGACAGACAGACAGACAGACAGACAGACAGACAGACAGACAGACAGACAGACAGACAGACAGACAGACAGACAGACAGACAGACAGACAGACAGACAGACAGACAGACAGACAGACAGACAGACAGACAGACAGACAGACAGACAGACAGACAGACAGACAGACAGACAGACAGACAGACAGACAGACAGACAGACAGACAGACAGACAGACAGACAGACAGACAGACAGACAGACAGACAGACAGACAGACAGACAGACATGCCGGTTCCAACGACGCGGGTGAAAAAAATAAATAAATAAATTTTGGTGCATGTCCGCTACATCGGTCAAGTTATGTCGCGTGATGGGAGCTTTCCTCCGTCTCTTTGGAACACTGATCGTAGTTCGGCCGACGGGCACTTCTACAGGGGAAGCTTCTGTGTTTGCGCGGAGTGGTAAATTGCGGCGATCATCAGCTGCAAGTCACTCAAATAATGTTGCAGAAGAGGCTTCGGAAAAGCCGTAGAATCTAGGGGTAAGCGAAATGTCTACTCCTAAGTCTAGAGGCAGTAACCCTGAGGGCGAGCAGCAAGACCTGCAAATATGTATGACCTGGAGTAGGGATAATGAAACGGAAATGGAGGAACTCTACGAATTCATCACCACGTAATCAGGTCTTTAGTGACTGGGTTGAAGACAGGTATGCTAGCTTTAAAGCGGGAACTATAAACCTGGCTTGCCCCCTTAAAGACGCCCTCCGGATGACTTAGGAAATGGAGCGTTGTTTTAGATGTATGGGTTTTGAGAGCCCTGACAGATCTAAACTGTGCAGGAAATGCATATTAACTGTTGTGGTAGTCGGCAACAGAAATAGGATGTGAAGCTGCAATTATTGCAGAGCCATATCGATTAACTCGCAAAAACGACAAGTGGGTGACGGATGGAGCGACAATGGCCGCAACTTACGCTATGGGCAAATTCCCTCTCGAAGAAGTGATCTCATGCTCATAAGAAGGCTTTGTGATTGCCAAAATCAACGGCATCACCGAGCTGCTATGCACCACCGAGATGGACCTTGGAGCAGTTTCAACAAATGTTAGATGATCTAACGGTGATAGTTATCGAGCGAAAACCAGTTAGAGCGAAAACCAGTTATTATCTGCGGAGACATCTACGCTTGGGCCCTGGAGTGAGGTAGCAGCTGTACTAACGCGAGAGGGTGAAGTTTGCTAGAAGCTTTGGCGAAGCTAGAAGTTTCACTATGTAATGAAGGTGCCGTAAGCACTTTTCGTAAAGATGGACGGGAATCTATTATCGACGTCACCTTCTGAAGCCCGTCGCTAAGGGCAAATATGAATTGGAGAGTGTGTGAGGAGTCACCAGGTGTGTGTGAGGAGTCACAGCGATCACCAGGCGATTTGGCACTGCATCAGTCAACAGAACCCTGTAACAGTACAGAGAAAAAAATCTTGCGAACGAAAGGGGATAACGAAGGCTTTTGATAAATACCTTTTTGTTGAGGCTCTGCGTATGGCGGGCCGTTTTTCCAAAATGCGGATAAGCTGACGAATGTATTGGCTAGGGCGAGCGATGCAGTCGTGCCCAGAAACAGGAGACGAGAAACAAACGCCGGCCAGTTTATTGGTGGAACGAGCAACTTAACATCCTCCGAGCTAGTTGTCTCCGGGCCAGGAGACGCGTCCAGAGGGCAAATATCGCAGCAGACCGAGAGGAGCGCCAAAGGGCGTTCCGGCGGCAAAGGCTGCATTTTAACAAGAAATAAAGCTAAGCAAAATGAACAGCTACAAAGAACTGTGTCGGTACGCTGATGCCAACCCTTGAGGTGAAGCGTACTGTATCATGATGTCAAAGGTCAAAGGGCTAATGACAGTTATGAAAACGATCGTTGAGGAATTCGATACTTTATGTATATTCGTGGAGAAGAAAAATAGAACAAGTCAACCAATTCAGTACAGTGAATTCACTACTTGTCCATGGTTCATCCGTTGAAATATCAGCATGCAATATTTCAACTGATTTTAATTTTTTGCAGGTTTGTGAGCTTTTGGTTTTTGTTTTATTTTTTTTTTTAAACTTACGCTTTGGGTTTACAATTTACTGAAATTCTAATATAATGATAAAAGCTTTGACTCACATGTAGCGTTTCTCTTACATAAATAAAATGCAAGTAATTTCGTTTTTCATTAATTTTATCCATTTTTTCTGATGACTTTTGTTGCATTCTTTCCGTTCTAACTTTTTTCACGATTGAGGGTACTGCAAAAAACTCGTTGCTGTGCCGAAGAAATAGTCGTGTAATTTACCGAGTTTTACCTGTTTCATCATAATGACAGTTTCTTATTAGTAGCATCATTAGCTTGGTTCATTATTTTTATGCAGCCAGCCCTTGCTTGCATCCTTTGCCCACAAATCACACAATGTCTGAATTTTCCTGTCGTATTCAACCTTCAACCAAGTTCGCGGTTGCAAAACAGGCTGCATCGCATTGCGATCACCTGCAACTGCATTGAGTAGAAAAGCTGCAAAAAAAGGCATTGTGTAACAAGTTCTCCTCTCCCTAGAGAACAGGAACAGTCATTATCATGAGAACTACGTAAAAAGAAGCACTGGTTGCCTTCTTCCGTTGGCAAAGTACATCAGCGAAACATGTTTTTATTTCAAATAGACATTCTTTGGGATATTCAAAGACTGCTCTCTTTGGGATGTTTGGGTCAAAACAATGCAACGGTGAAAGCCAGAGAATAAAGAATATGGTATTTCAATGGTTAAAAATTGTCATCATCTTAATATTCATTCTCTACCTACCTGAAACTGAAATGTATGTCATTGTTATTTGTTGTGAAAGAAATGGCTTTATTAAGGTTGGTTTCACACACAGATGCATCCGTAAAAGCTTGTAAAGGCTCTTTGCATGGTAAGTTATATTTAGGTTTACACCTCAGTATCTTCCATACCTGTATATCTCAAGAACAATTCAACGAAGAAAAACCATAAGTATCTATGTCGTTGTTTGGGGAGAAAAAAAATCTCATCACCATTTCCTGTGCCGTATGCTGTACTCTTCATAAATGTTAGCATGATGGAAAGCGTCATCTTACCTCTTCATCTCAACAATCCAGAGGTACTTTTCATCCCATCACATCTACTATAGTTACCGTGTTTTTAGTCACCAAATCAGGGCCGTTAGCACATATTTTGATTACGTTTGAAACTAGGATGATAATTTTTGTCAGCATGAATGAGCTTTTGATCCAACAAGTATCATCTGGTTTCAGTACGGTAGGCAGTAAAAGCCACTCCGATAATGATTTTTCGATTGGTGTTGATTACGATTACGCAGTGGTGGGCACCATTCCGCTAATTCGCTAATTCGCTAATTAGCGACGCTAAAATTTAGTTAGCGATTTAGCGATTTCGCTAATTTTTGAGCTGGTTAGCGAAACTGTTAGCGTCGCTAAAATTTTGGCCTTCGAAACGCTAATCGCTAATTTGCTAAATTTTGTGGAGAAGCGAAAATAGAAATATTTAGAAAAACTTTGAATTGCTGATGGCGTACGTAAATTGCTTCGAAAGATGAACATACTTTACTGCGAAAGTTACTTTTTTCAGTTTTTTTACCTTAGAATGGAGTTCCAGTTATCGTACAAGCCACAGGAGCATTTTGAAGAACAAGCACAAGGTCTAGATTGAATTTTTGGCACACCAAGAACTTTGGTAAATTGCAATGCGCTTGAAATTATGACAACTTTGGTTCTACTTTTTCGATTCAGATAATAATTGAATTTTCATGAAAACATTCCTAAGAGTATCTATTTTCAATGCAAGCTAAATAACTTTTGTTATTCTTGTTTTTAGAAAATCAAATATGAATTCCGTTTCGTGAACCTCTTACTGTAAATAGCTTTAAAAAGTAATTGTTCTCGTTTATTTAACCAAAAAAGATCAAAGTGGTCCAAATCTTACAAAACACGAGCAATAAATATAGCGATATGACTATTTACATATTAAAAAGTTAGCGATTAGCGAATAGCGAAAGTTCCGCTAATGTGGGTTTAGCGTTTAGCGTTTAGCGATTATCGAGCTAAATTTTCCGGTTAGCGACTTAGCGATTAGCGTTGCTAAATTTTCGGTTAGCGGTGCCCACCACTGCGATTACGAATACATATTCTCTCAGGTATGTTTACGCGTTACGCGTTAACGCGAGGTTTTTAACATGGATGTTTGAGTTGCGGAGTTCATTTCTCAAGTTATCAGCACTTAGCACTTAGTGTGATTTTTTAGTTCTTTGTTCACTCTCTAACTTCCCTAGCCATCTAATCTTGACCTCATTGAGCGATGTATAGCCAAGTTTCAATTAAATCTACGAGGATCCAGACAAAAATGATTTGATTTGCGCCTCGAATGGGAATGCTCATACTTATCACTTGAAAAGTAGATTTCGAATACACTGTAAAACATAACTCACAAATTACCATCGCAATGGTATCGAAACAACTCACTTCTTTATTAGTTTCTCCTGTCGTTGTATTCGTTGATTGCAATTAATTTCTCTGTAAAACGAATGGTACTGAGCCGTAGTAGAGCTCCAATGCATTCCGAACAACCAATGCAGACCGGGTTTATTGTTTCGTGCGCACCAATCGGAGGCCCTCATTCGGTTTCAAGTGCTCTCTGCTGTACAAAAGTGGACACAATTTATGAATGGATATTCGTACAATAAATCTAATTAGAGTTTCTCTGCACATTGTTTAAATTTATTGGCGAACGTGCCTCGATAATAATGAACTCTGTTTCTCTGGGGAAAACTTTTCCAGCTGATGGCAAAGAGGGTCAATGACAACTATTCGGTCAGTGATTATGGTGATTATTGTGTTTGCCGGCCGGCTGGTTGGCAAGAATGGTTCCAGGAAAGACGATGGCTATAATGCCGACTGGTTACCAGCAAAGCAATTAGAGGATGCTACCCCCAAAATAATCGACGCAAGTGTCTAGGGACAATTGTTGAAATGCCCATTCTCCGGCAGACGGTATAATTTTTCTTTCGTCAGTAGTCGGAGAGGCCATTATGGCTTGGTATGCTACGCCGCCATACTAATAAACTTATGGGTGGTAGCGGTTGAATCAAGCGGTTGAACCAGAAAGAGCAGTGAAATATTGCCGGTATAATGAGGGATGCTAGGTATGTGATTTGTTTCCGCGAGTGGTTTTTGATACTTTTGTCGGAGCTACGGTGATAGGCTGTTCGAAAAGAAAGATACCAATCGAACCACCTTCATTAGGGGCCATTTCAAAAGCATGTGGTTGTGTGGTCATATTTTGGTTAATTTTATCCTCTGAATATCTCGGCGTGGTTAATCCCATTTTTGACGTAGGACTATGTCTAACCGCACCATATCGAGATACATTCTGTGGAAACTCAAACCAAGGTGTAACGTCGGAATGAAAGATTTTAAACAGTTATACTGATGTAACCACATGATGGATTACAATAATCAATATGTCGTTGGATTGATGAAATGATGGACAATTTTGTGATTCTTTGTTTATCATTATCGCTTTAATGTTAAACAGTGAAAATTGAATAAAAGATTCAAGGTCGAATTTTCACGAACAATGTACCAATCACAAGCGAGCACGCCTGGCACAGACTTCATGATTGGACACCAACTGCCTGCTGTGATATCGTGTATAGCAGTGCCAAAAAAAATTGACAGAATCTCCCCGTCCCAATAGGTTAACTAATGTTTGCTTTCATGAGCCTAGATTATTGATTGGGTGGTGGCCAATTAGCCCTCGAATGTGCAGGTTGAGAATCAAGGGTCGTTTCTTCAACATCAGCATCCTAAACGTGCACAGCACTCACCTCGAAAGTACCGAAGACGACAAGGATTAATTCTATGCGCAGTTGGAGCGTGAGTACGACAGCTGCCCAAAACATGATATCAAGATCGTCATCGGGGATTTCAACGCTCAGGTCGGCCGGGAAGAGAATTACAAACCGGTGATTGTAAGATTCAGCGCGCACCAGCTGACCAACTAAATGGACCTTAGACTCATAGACTTTGCCGCCTCCAAGAACATGGCCGTGCGTAGTACCTGCTTCCAGCACAACTTCCTACACAAGTACACCTGGAGGTCACCAAATCAGACAGAAACTCAGATCAGATCGACCACGTTCTGATTGACTGTCGGCACTTCCCAGACATCCTCGACGTCAGATCCTACAGGAGCGCTAACGTCGATTCGAACCACTACCTGGTGATGGTTAAGATGCGCCAAGAACTCTCCGTTGTTAACAACATTCGGTACCGACGCCCGCCTCAGTTAGATCTCGCACGACTGAAGCAGCCTAACGTCGTCGAAAACTACGCGCATTCGCTTCAAGCTGCCCCAAGCAACAATTGAAACATAATAAAAAAATAAATTGTGATCATTTGTTGCATTAATGAAATTCCGAGGTTTTAAGAAACATTTTTTGTTACTACGATGAAATTGTAAAGAAACAAGCAACAACTAAAGTTGCATCGCTGCTTCAAAAATCTTCACACCAACAACGTAATTCGCGAGGTTGGATTTGTTGTTGAAACGTGTAAACGGCATTTGAAAACCCAAGCTTCACTGAATATATCTAGTGGGTGGAGCATATAGGTTGCCAACGTGATGCTTGCGAGATACAAAAAACAAACACACAAAAATACTTCTAAAAGTTGCTGTCATGTTCTAAAGCCATGTAACAGCAACTTTTTCTCGATCGTTTCGCCTTATATTTGTTTTTGAGATGAGGTTATTTACTGCGTTGTAACTTTTGGGTACTTGGACTAGAAGTCGTCCAAAAAGTGTGGATCTCTAAAACGAAATGTAATAAATTGCTTTGAATTTCATTATCACGCTGAGGTAATGATGAATTGAAGAAGCAAAATTAAAACTGATAATGACCATTAGCATGATAAGGGAAGCAATATTTGTTTCTACAGCAAATGACGTAAATAGTACAAACGAGGAAGTGAATCGAAATTGATAACTGGAGTTGAATCCTTAAATTTTTGGAAATAATCAAAGATAAATCGCTATACAGACAATCTATTTCCATTCTGCCCATTTGCCGTTTTACAATCTTACCACAACGCCAAGAAGTTTCTATTGCGCCCTAGTTGCTGTTACGATGCAACTTCGTAGCTGAAATTTTATCATGCAGCATTTACCATGTTGTTATTAAATTCCATGCATTAGTTCATACACATTGCGGTTTCATTCTTGAAACTTGTGTTGAAACAACGAAAATGTTGCAATTGGCTCCACCTCCTGCACTTTTTTTGTCATTGTATAAGAAACTGAGATGTAACTGCAACTTAATTTCGCATAAAAATTTGTTGCTGTGATTCACAAAGTTCATAATCGAAACAAATTCTGCTGCTTGGGGCGTTATTGGAAGGGGACCAGCTGGAGGAAGCTCCTCTCGAGGACTGCTGGAACCCCATCGGAACAGGCATCAACAGCGTAGCGGAGAATGTCATCGGGCATGTGGGACGAACCCAACGAAAAGAGCGTTTCAACGACGAATTTAGGAAGAGGAGAACGCTGCACGAGCGGTTAATATGCACAGTGCCACTCGTCAGAACGTGGAAAGACATAGACGGAAGAAAATGCAGCGAACCCTAATCTTCCGGGAGAAAAAGCGCCGCCTGGAGAGGGAGGAGTTTGCTGAGCTGGAACAGCTGCATCATTCTCAGGAAACGCTAAAGTTTAATTAGAAGCTCAACGCATCGCGCAGAGGCTTTGTGCCACGAGCCGAAATGTGCCGGGATGAAGATGGTAGTATTCTGACGCAGGATCGTGAAGTGACCGAAAGGTGAAAGCAGCACTTCAGCGAACACCTGAATGACGCCTTGGCAGGAGACCATGGCGTCTGAGTGGAGCAGAGCATTATGAATCTTACTACACTGAATGAAGGCGCATCTTATTGCTTTTATAGTGAAATAGCAGCTAAACTAAAAGAGTTAGATGCTTGGTGTCTAAGAACAACTTGTAGAGTAGACTTCAACGTTTAATTTGGTTAACAACAAAGTCCATGATTATCACTCATTTCAGAGACAAAATTGCAGTTCAATTTTCAAAAACCATTTGATTTCATATTTCTTTCTTTCTAAGTGCCTCTTATTCTCTCTAATTCGTCGTTTTTAAGACACAATTAATTACAAATTACTCTAACTTTTCCAAAGAAACCAACAGAATTGAGCTAGTAATCATACTTCTTGTGCTACACCTTGTTAAAGGCAAACATAAACGAAAACTGAAAAAAGTGTATATCTCTGCAATAGTTAAACTTTGACCATATTCGTAGAAGGATTTTTTTCATTAAATAGGGTCCTCTAGCACCCCTTGGAGGGTTTTAAGTAAGCCCCCAAACACCCTGTAAATGAAGCACACAAAACTATACAGCTTTTTCAAGCTCCGTCATTCTAGCTTCTACGTTTACCAGGCTGGTTGTATTTTCTCTGAGGCAATGAAGCAAACGACCAGCTTCGCTTCATTCCGCCAAGTGTATTCTCATCATTCATCAATCGGATGCGAAAGAGGCAACATCAGCCAGCAGCAGCCACCAACCAAGAGTTCTATTGAATTTTTTCTTTAGTCTGGTAGGGGCCAGCCACATACCACGTGGACAGATTTTGACCGATTTTGACCCTCCCCCTCCGTCGACAACTGCCCATATAAATTCTAAAAAAAATGTATGGACCGTGGACATTACCCAACCCCCCCCCCCTTGATTGACAGGATAAAACTGAACTTATGGCATAACATGACATTACCGATGCCAATATTAGGCTTTTTTTTTACAATAATGTTTTTGATTGATCCTGATTATTTAATTATTTAAAAGTACGACAAAATGAAAAATAACACTTTCGCTTATACTAAAACACATTCCAAAAGAATATTGAAGAAAATCCTTTCACCCATGAAAAATACTAAGTCTGTCTCTAATGAAGTACTGGTCGGTCTAATCGATTTATCATTTTGGGTAGAATAGATCATCCCGAAAACAAGAGTTCTAAGAAGGATTCTGGTAATGAAAGCAAGGTAAGAGAAACCCCTTACGTCGCTGCAAAACAAATAAACCGAAAGAAGAAGTTATTGATTTAGGTACCGTGCTGGATCGAAATCCGTACACCTAAGCACATGATAATCTTCGACGGTCAATATAAAATCAAGAAATCACATATTGCTTCAAACTGACATGTTTAGTTATAGGTCTACTTATATTTAATCACTATTTTCCAGCAAAATGATTAAAATCACTCCGAAACTCGAAAAAATCATGTTTAAATAGAACATGTTTTGAATCGAAATCCGTACACAGTTTTTTGTCTGAATCAAAACCCGTACACTTTTGAATCGAAATCCGCACACACGCGATATAGACTGGATCAAAGTCCATACAATAATAAATCATACTCGTATAGATGTAGCAGTACAAAAATGAACATCTTTTATTTATAATTTATCTTTAAATTACCGAATAAGTATATTTTGAGGATCAACTGGCTCCTAAAGTTTCACACGGTTTTCTAATTTTTGATATCAGCTGAAATAGTGCAATTTTCGTAGCGTTTCGTAATAACTGGAACGCCGGAACCTCTCGAAGCTTCCCGGTACGACTTTCCCTTGCGCACCTCAGTCACAGCTCGTTTAAAATTGTTTGCCGTATATTTATACTTGTTTTCTTCCATTATATGCTGAAAACAAGAAGAAAGTTCAACAATATATGCATGATACACACGCTGTACGGATTTCGATTCAAGCAAATAACAAGCATCAAAATCAGTACGGCACAGTTTTTGTTGAATAAATACAACTTACACTATTTATTAGACAATATACAGCTCGAAAATAACAAAGACTTACCTTTTCCATCAATTTTAAAAAGATTCACAGAGTAAAACACTTATATCCCACTTGAAAATCGTTTTTATCTGAAGAACGTTTCCTTAGTAAATTCTCTAACGATACAACGAAATGACAACTGAAACCGATACACGATTGATTTTTCATTTTTAATATTTTTATTTCATGGCCTACTGGCGCATAGTTTAGTTTAACAGAAGGTCAACAACTCAACGGATATGTACATGTAACTATCATATGAATTTTCACTTTTATAATGCTTAAAACTGAAGAAAAACATCAAGGTGTACGGATTTCGGTACTGTACGGGTTTCGATCCAGCACGGTACCTATACGAAAAATAGAGCATGTTTTTAACAGTATATATCAGTATGAGTGAAGTTAATATTTTTTATTAACTTTAGCAATAAAAAATTTCTTAGATGATGTTAAACAAATGGGTAAGAGCATCGTTAAAGCAAATAACAATGTGATTGAATGCAATGAACCGTTGCTTTATTAGAGTAGTTCCATGGAAAATCGTCCTAAGATTGCAAAAATCTGATACAAAAATTTTTGATTTTGAAGAAAGAAAATTTTTCCACAGGTGTTCGGACTATTCTGGCTCGAGAGTTAGTTTTCAAAAGGGCGTAGAGGTTTTGGCAGCTGAAACTTTTAAAAATTGTGTCATAAAAGTTTTGATCTTGTGTATCTTAAAAAAATGTCTATGGACGAGTTACAATATTTATACCATAAAGGTGCTGGAGCACTGGATAACATTCTAATTACTTTATTCTAATGACGATTTCGTTTGGAATTGCTTTAATATATTATTAATACTACAAATCTAATCACAACGAAGAAATTGAATGTTTTTAGGTAACATATGCTGAAAAAAAAAGGAATAAAATAATCATTCAAATTTTATTTCAAAATTATTCTTCGGGTTTTATTAGAGAGGATTTACCGTTACCGTTATGTGTTCAAAAAGGTATTTTTTAGGATTTTATAATTTTGGGCAATTTTCAAAAATACATTGTAAGTTATTCTCCACCATAATATTGTGAAGTTGGGTGCAATTTGACAATGTTCGGAACAAGATGATTTTAAGATTAACAATTGAACAGGTTTCCTGAAATTCACCTGCATGACTGCTTTGCATTTCCCTTGAAATTTAATATTGTTGAACAAATACCCCATAAACATATAAAAAAAATCCTAAATTGCACAGATTAGGTAGTAAACCGCCGAATGGCAAGTGTGAAACACAGAGAAATTCATTTTACCCCCGTGTAATCTCCAAGTGACACCGTTTGAAATATTTCCCTTTTTCTTTTCGCTCTGAAAACGGACGGAAAACCTACTGCAGTACGGGTATAGAACTTGTATAAATTTCCAATTACTTTTTCATTACAGCCCATCGAACCACAGACAACCGGGCCCAAGTCATGTGGTGAACCAGACGCTCTGTTTGCCACTCAGGCAATATATCGTCCCCTTGATACTGGAACTGTAGGTTGTTGGTTGTCGAAAAAAAAATGAAACTAAAATCGCTTTAATGTTTATGATTGTAATTTGCAAGAATTTCAACGAATCGCAAAAAGACATTGTGCATTGTAATGTGTTGAAAAATCGAATGAGTGTGGTTGATTCTAAAATTAAACAGTTGTAGCTCCGAGAGGGCGATAATGGTAGAACAGTTTTACGGTAAAGTAAGTTTTCCCCTGGCACCAGTCGGTATGCGGTACGAAATCACAGTTCCTACGCTCGCAGCAGAAAGGGGGTCACTGCTCGGGCCAATTCAGATAGGATATTATCGAAGCCGAATGAGGGAGGTTTAAAATTTACTTAACATACGTGTCGACACGTAGCACCGTAGTTATGGTTCCTTGGGCAATTGGAGTGTGACGGTGTTATTTTTTCTCATCTCGTTTTAGGATAACGTAGGTAGGTAGTATCTGTCGTTGTGAAGCGATGAAAGGCGGAACAGGACGACCTGATAAATTGTGCTTGTGGGATTAAAAAAGTGTAGCAAAAAAAAAGTATTGAGAAGTCAATTTTGTGAACGCATCCCGCGGAAAGATGAAAACGCGACAAGATTGCTGTCGTGAAAACGGCGGCTGCTGGGGTTAGGTTTTCACACTGTGAACCAACAATCGTGATTGGCATCAGCGGATCTGTGGGGTACAAGTTCCCTCTGTTCCGTTTAATTTTTTATTTCCTTTTGTGTTATATTTAGAAGTTAAAGATACACTCTTGAAACAAAATTTTAATCACATTACAAATTATAACAAAGCTTTCAAATAAAATAGACTGTTTCGTTAATTTTTCTGCATTGAAATTTTGGCTGCTGTTGGGTTCGCTTTGTACATAAATGTCAACCCATTAAAACTATCCGACTCGCATTTTAGGGAACCGATGCCATGACCATCTTCGTCATTTCCATAGGCACAGGAGATCAATAGGATCGCCTTAGTCTAAGTCTCTCAGAACCAGACGAATCCACTCTCGAAATACTTAGTTCTCAATAACTAATTGTTGCAGGGACCACCCTAGCTGCGCCAAGCGTTATCCAATACGCAGCTACCATCCGTCAGAGTGACAGATGTCGGCCACCTTAACAAAAACCCAATCAATTTACGGATTTTTACACGTAAAAAGTGATTTTTCGTCGGTGAGAGACTGAGCATGAAGTTGGGGCTAGACGATTCTGCTAAAGTTCAACTTCTAATGAGGAAACTCGATCCAGCAGTACACGAGTTGTACACAAGCTTCATTCTCTCAACGCTGTCCAAGCAGTTTAGCTTCATCGAAACTACCCAGAAGCTGGAATCGCTTTTCAGATCTACCGTCTTGGTCTTTCATCAGCGGTAGGAGCAATTTAAGTGTCTAGTTTCGATCTGTGGCCTCAAGTCCTCGAAGGACTTTGATATTCGGATGCGACCAATCACGAAGCTTCTCGGATGTTATCGACGTCCGAATCTATTGTGGTGCAATTGTCAAAATGCGCCAAAGACTTTCAGTTGTCAACAACAAGCCGAGAAGAATGCAGCGCGGTTATTGATGCCGCAGCAGTGGACCCGTAATAACGAAATCCAATACAAACCGAAACACCTACCTTTAGGTTCGGGTGGATAAAAGCTGCCAAAACCTCCTCACCATCAACGCTTACAAGGGACTCTATCAGTTCACCCGCTTGTCTAATGGCATTCAATCGACACCAGCGGCGTTTCAACAACTGGTAGACGCAATGTTCGCAGGATTCAAATACACCAGTGGTTACCTGGGCGACGCCTTACTGGGTGGCCGAGCAGAGGAGGAATATAATTGAAATCTTGAATCTCTTAATCGTATCCAGAAATACGGATTCCCCGTTCAAATCGAGTAATGGAGCTTCAATATGCGCCGAATTCAGTATTGGGACAAATCCTGGATAGCGATGGCATCCGACTTGATCCAGTTAAAGTCGCCGCTATTTGCTAACATGCCGACACCAACCGATCTGCCGTCATTGAGATCGTATTTGGTAGCTGTAAACTACTATGGCAAGTGCATTCTTGAGATGCGAAAGCTGAAAACCGCAAGTGGGAATGGAACAAGGCGTGTCAAGACTCTTCCGATCGTTTTAAAGAACTGCTGATGTCTCTGTTGGTGCTAACCCTCTTCAATCCCCAGCTCGATATCGTGGTGTTTGCCGACGAATTTTCGTTCGGTGCCGGGGCCAGAATCGCACACTAGTTCACACCGGCACAGACAGATCGAGAAGGAGGGGTTGACCGTGATCTTCGCCGTAACTTGCTTCAATCGAATGCTATTCCGAAGACATTTCACGTCGGAGGTAGACCGCAAACCGTTGTTGAAAATATTCGGACCTGAAAAGGGAATTTCCGTATATACCGCCAACAGGTTGCAACATTCTGCGCTGACTCTTCTCCTATATGATTTCTTCATCGTATACGTGTCGACCGATAGTTCTGGCTATATCGATCTTCTGTTGAGGCTGATTAACATCCATATTTGGCTTAATGAGGAGTGCGTGATAGCATCGATCGAGTAAGAAAGTACGTTTGAAGATGTCGCCCATCAATCGCTTGAGGTCTACCCACTCACATTCACATTCACACGGATCCTGTTCTCCAAGAAGTTCTTCACCACGTCCAGCAAAGCTCGCCGACTCATGCCAGTAATTCTACCTTCGTAAGGACGGGCTGTCATTCATTTCCGGCTCTCTCGCCTTCGGTGAGCGGTTGGTCATTCCGTCGAACTACCAGAAGAGTTTTCCAATTGCTGCATAAGGGCCAATCAGCTGTCAAGCGAATGAGAGCGGGTGTATAATAGCCTGAAATCGACAAGTGCATTGCCAAACTTGTTCTTTCTTGTACCGAGAGTGCTCGGGCTGCCAAAACCAACACTAGAACCAATTTGGAGTTCTCTCGCTCGCTTCGAAAACCCGGAGACACCGGTTAGCGACAACGAACGCCAGTTCATCAGCGGGTAGTTCGAAGGGTTCTGCGACACGGGAGGAGGAGAAGGTCTCAGTGAAGCACTCAACACGTTCCTGTTATGCTACCGCTCTACGCCCTGCCGAAGTACTCCAGAAGGAAAATTGCCTGCCGAGATAATGCTTGATAGAACGATACGGACTTCGCTCGATCTGCTCAGACCGCCAACAAACACAAAGCAAATCAGTCAAAGCAGATCTAGTCTGGATCGAGATCTACGGGAACCGGGGACCTGGATGGCAACCTTACCAACGACGAAGTGGTAGTAGATCTTGGTGCACGCGCAGATGACGACGAGAAGACAACCTGCGGGGCTGGCGAGCTGCAGCCATGGACCGAATTGAATGGAGACGACTTCTTCGAACAGCAAGAGATAATTCGGCCTGGAGCTGATTAGTAAGGTAAGTGAGGTCTACAAGAACAACAGTTGGGGCTAGGAACGCATTGGGAACGTGATCTACAACATTTGGTTAGAAATAAAGAAGATGATAATCCGATCGCACTGTAACCAACTACGGAAGTAATGTGAGACAGATGAAGCCGAAATAGTTAAACACACAAGTTCCACTCGACGTTCTACTGGAGTCATGGGGCCTGAGCCCAAGTTCTGCGGACGAAATCG
The DNA here is from genome assembly GCF_029784165.1 of Wyeomyia smithii. Taxonomy (NCBI): domain Eukaryota; kingdom Metazoa; phylum Arthropoda; class Insecta; order Diptera; family Culicidae; genus Wyeomyia; species Wyeomyia smithii. Next base: position 95,020,860 of record NC_073695.1, read on the forward strand.
AGTCGATCATCCAACCGGCTCCAGATGTCTCTAGAGTGAATGAGCCAGTGCAACCAGATGGACCGTCCTCAAACACCAGTGCTCTCCCTATTCGGAAACAGCAACGACAACCGTTTGTATTTCGCCAATCCTCGTGCAACCGAAAGCGTCCCGTGAGCCATGACCCGTACCATCTATATTACTAAAAGGGGGGTGGTGTGACCATCCCAACTGCGCCAAGCGTTACCTAACACGCAGATACGATCCGTCAGAGTGACAGACGTCGGTCACGTCAACGTACGTAATGGGTCTATGTCATTGTTATCGTAGTGATAATGACATTCTGACATCCGCATTGGACAAGTCTACATGTGCTATAGTAAATCGTCAGACTTCGGTAATTATTGAATAAAGCTATATATTTTCTTGTTGCGTGGAATCGTGAGTTTAACATCGTAACACTAATCTTATTATCACCCTTGAAAAGACGCTTACAGGTTTCTTTGAAAACCACAGAAATAGCATAAACTGTGTTGAGTATGTGGGAAAAAAAATTCACTGCAATATCGAGACTATATTGTCTTCTCCACGTCATTCGTGGGAATGAACAGCTATTTATCATAATGACAATACTCTTTATCAATTCAATTCACACCCTGATGAACATTAACTTCCCGGCGACGCCTTCGGATGAAGATAACAGACATTTTCATACAGGTTGTAATTAGGCTGAACGTTAATACTAATGATTAAACTAATCTAGGAAATAGGGACCCATTTTCACTCAATTGAAGTTATTGTCAATTCGTGTGATTTACGTTATATTCTCAAAAGTAAACAAAATCTTTTCGAATGACGTGGAAATACACAAAAATTTAATCGGCCATTTTTGAATTGAATGAAACTTTGCACACGTATTTGGCTTAGCAAATCGTGCTTATTTCACAGATGGAGAGATTTTTTACACCCATGAGTTATTTTATAGAAGGGCGTGTGTGTTTTGTCATAGATTTTATTCAAAGCATTGCACTTTAGAAACCGTTGTTCAGAACTATCTGAAAATTAGTTGAAGAGACCTCTGCCTCATAAAAAATGTACCCCGTAAAATTTTTTTCTTGAATTTTTTTGAATGAAAAAATTGAGAATAAACATTAAATTGTCATTAAAAAATAAGAGTTGAATTTTTTTCATTTTTTTAAAGAACTTTGAAGTTTTTACGCAACTTAAAAAACGTCCGGGAAGGAGAAATGAAAATTAAATTTCTTATTTTACCATTTTTCAAAATTTTTGTATTCTAATGATTTCAAAAGATTTGAACAGTCTTTTAAAATTAAAAAACGTTTGTTAGTTAACATTCTAAATGCATCGGTTTTCGAGTTATTTTGAATTGAGGCTCGAAAAATTTTTAATATTTGGCAAAATACACGAGTTTGCCTTTCTCTTAGAAAGGTATAGCAATCACTGGCAAAACCTAAGGTATAAAAGTGGTCCAGAGGGACGAATGTCATATATCGCTCCTCTCAGTTCAACGAGTTGAGCATTTTCGGTATATGTGTGTGTGTGTGTGTGTGAGTGTATGTAACTTTTCAATTTACTCGAAATTCTCAGAGATTGCTGGACCGATTCTCATGAAATTGATTGCAAATGGAAGGCCTAGTTGCCCAATAGGGCCCTTATTAATTTTATTGAAATCGGTATTTGTCTGTAATGTACCAAAATGTTAAAATCGCGAAACTTCATTATCTCAGTAACTACTGAACCGATTTGAATAAAATTAATTTCGAATGAACTGGCTACCAAAACACTCGTAACATATTATAGAGATTGAACGTGCGGTTCAAAAGTTATATAAAGAAACGTGTTGTGGAGACTGTTTCATCTCACTCATGTTTCTCAGAGCTGACAGGACCGATTTACATGAAATCAGGGTCATATGGAAGGTCTAGCTGCTCCATAAGACCTTGTTGGTTTTTTTTTGCAATCGGGCTTTAACTCTGCCTGTTATTGCCAAATAGGTGTGAAAAGTTTCATTCAAATCAAAAGTATCGATATTAGACCATAAGTCATTTGGCGCTATCCTGCTCAAGTATTGAAAATTACGATGCGCCTCCAGAAAAGATGTTGAACAAACCATATTGACACATTATAATTTTTGTTCTAGTACTAATATTCTTCCATAGTGATCATGAAGTTTATATTCAAATATTTTTTCAAATCTGATTAAACTAGCCAAACTTTTGCTGCTCAAGACTAAAGCTTTGAAGCTATAAACATTAATAGGTACAGTCACGCTTGTGTGGTCGGATAATGTATTCAACGCACAGACCGTGAATAACGAATTTGAATAACAATGATAGCATAACAGACACTGACAGAAGGTGTGAAATGTATAGGAATCATTATTGATACAATTTAATGCTATATTATCAATCGAATACTCTCCCACATCCTTAATGGTATCAGGCGAAACTAAGCATTCAAATACAATTAAGATGATCGAAGCGTAATTGGTTACCTTTCTAGTACAGTGAGGAAACGTAATTTTATTTGACGGTATCAACGTTATCGACTGCTGTCGGTGATTGAGAGTATCAAAATTGGTGTTATTGAGTATTCAAAACTGCCCAATACAGACAATTGTTTTAGAATAGTACACTTTTATCATAGTTAATCCATAGACTGTCATAGTAACTTCAAGCAGTGAAAAAAAAAATATTTTTTTCATCCGACTCCAAAAGTGTAGACCAACTTCTCACCTTCATTGTTCGAATAAAACAACTTATCAATCAAAACCAATATTTCATCTTTACGGACAGTCTCAGTTCCATTGAGGCTCTCCGATCGATGAAAGATGTTAAGCACTCTCCGTATTTCCTGGGGAAAATACGGGAACATCTGAGTGCTTTATCCGAAAAATCTACTCAGATTACCTTAGCGTGGGTCCCTTCTCACTGCTCGATACCGGGTAATGAGAAAGCGGACTCTTTGGCTAAGGTGGGCGCAACAAACGGTGATATTTATGAAAGACCAATTGCCTTTAATGAATTTTTCGCACTTGTACGTCAGAATACGATCATCAGTTGGCAAAATGCTTGGACCAGAGGGGAATTGGGAAGGTGGTTACATTCCATAATCCCCAAAGTATCGACGAACCCGTGGTTCAAGGGGTTGGATGTAGGTCGGGATTTCATTTGCGTGATGTCCCGGCTTATGTCCAATCACTATAGATTTGACGCACATCTCCGTCGTGTTGGGCTCGGGGAAAGTGGTATCTGTGCCTGTGGTGAAGGTTATCACGACATAGAGCATGTGGTTTGGTCATGCCCTGTACACTGTGACGCCAGGTCTAAATTAATAGCTTCCCTGCAGGCCGAGGGTAGACAGCCGGCTGTTCCTGTTCGTGATGTCTTGGCGAGCCGTGACCTATCCTACATGTCCCTTATATACGTTTTCCTGAAATCCATCCACGCCCCAGTCTAGTCCCGTTCCCCTCCGTCTACACCCAACAAAACGACAAGAACACGTTTGAACCTTAAGCACAAAACCAGCAACCAGACCCCGCACAACAGAACCAGGACCCAAGGACTACGAGCCTCTGTCCCAACTCACGACATCGTGGCTCAGCAGAACGAATCCATACATGCCATTCGACGATTATCAGACGACCATTGAACAACAAAACACTGATTGGAAATCCCATGCTAGTTTTAAGTTAGACTTAATTTCAGCTCGTAGTCGGCAGCGAGGATAAAAAATTTGCTTTAGTTTTTAAGTCATCAGATATAATTGGCGCCGTTAAACATTAAATTGTATTTGTGCCGTGTCAAATAAATGTTATGTGAAGAAAAAAAAAATCAAAACCAATAAGCCATCGCTTCCAAAAAAAAAATAATTCAAACAAAGACCAAACTTTTAGTCGAAACTTTCAACTTTATTCTTCTACCATGAAGTGAAACCATTCTTCGCAATCACCCTCGATCTACTTCCGGCAAATTGAACCCTAAGTAAATAATATGTTCGACACTAGTGACAAACTACTGCTGTTGGTGGTTTCTCCTGGTACCGGGTTCGGAAAATTCAAACAAAGAAACGTGTCTTCACTCCTTCTAGAGCTAGCAGACCGCGCGCTGCTCCTGGAAGCCATCGAAGAAAGAACATCATTTTTCTCAGTTGGAAAAGTTTGTCGCACTGCAATTGTTCAGATTGGTTGCAGTTTTGAAGTAGAATACTTCTCTCAGGAAGTTCTGCTACATAGGGATGTGAAATGAAAATCTAAAACCGAAAAAAGTGAAAAATATGTCCAATTTCAAATGCTAATAAATCGATTAGTATTCGATAGATTTCCTTCGTTCTTGCAGCAATAGATTCGAAAATCTTCTAAGATTCTTCCCAAAATAGGATAATTGTAATTTTATTATTCACACTATTGTACTATTGAAAATAGTCAAGCCTTGTCAAAACGAAAAATTCGACCTCTGATTGGTCGTTATATGCTTGCTTCCCAAGCACGGTCGACAGGATCTTATACCTTGCAATTGAAAACATGCTATTTGGCCTATATAAGAGCCTGTTTCAACCGGAGCCGCTCATAATAGTTCTAGACAGCGACAACAGCAGTCGTCCTTCCTTAGCAGCAGCACTAGCCCTGTGGTTGGTCACCACGTCTCAGGAGCAGCGCGGTTTTTCTCAGCGTGTGTCGCCAGACAGCCATCATTCCCCCCGTGTTGGGGCAGCATGAAGATTGCCATCAGGAAATCCAATTTTGGAAATCAAAATGCCTTTTCCAAGGCAAATAAACAAGTCTCAAATTCTGTTGTAGTTGTCTAATTTCCACTTTATTTAGTAAACCCCCCACTGTAGGGGCAGCGCAAAGGCTGCGATCAGCATAACCGACATTGAATAATTAAATTCCCTGTTAGTACGCATTCACAAAAGCAGTTAGTTCGACTATGCAGAGCTAATATGAAGTCGATTCAATCAATCAGCAGTAACAGAATTTCGTCTCCCAGTTGCCAAGTTGCAACATGATGCAACACGCAACAGCGAGCAAACGAAATCGCTTGATGTTACAAACCGCAATAAGATACGGGTTAAAACCGTTGCGTGTGTGAGAGCACCATCGGTGTTTATTCGCTGGATACAAAAATCAAATGCGAATTGTGGAATAATTCGTCTAAAGAACATAAGGAAATGGTAAACCTGAACTGAAAGGCGTGGCCTATTACGTAGCACCCTTCGGCTATAAAAGAGTGTTTCTGGGAAAACTAGCTACATTCATTAGTCGGAAGGTGAACTGGATGAACCGTCCACAACGTTGACAGCAGTAGCAGCAGATATCAGTACTCAGCAGTAACTTAGGATAGCACAAATCACTTGCCCTGTGGTTGGTCACCACGTCTCAGGCCTCTGCCAGGCTGAACGCCAACGCGAGCGATTGGGCGAGATTTTTCCGTACATCTTATGAAAAAGTTGGATCATTTTGTTTAGAAGAATATTACTGTCGGTAATATTACAGAGATGCGATTGCATTATATCCGATATGGAATTGAACAATTGTTCTTTTGAGGACAAATAAAACACTTAATTTGAAGAGTTAATAGCTTTGGGTACCAGTAGCAGTATGGTAACAGCCTCAGTGGTAGGTGCAGCCGGTACTTCCATGAGGCCGATGTTATAAGGAGTAAATGGAAGCGGTACGGCGAATCAGTTCGGGTGTGCTTAGACGCGCGTCATTTTTCGTTGTTGATATTATTCCCCACATGAAACGACGCGCTTTCGTACAATAGCTGCGGTATTAGCGGTAGATGCATTTGCCAATACTTGCTCCAGTAAAGCCGTGTCTGATTTTCTATGTGAAAACACCTTTCTTTTGTGTTGGCCGTGCGCATTAGGCCTCTGGCAGGCTAAACGCGAAAAGCGACGCGATCCGATTCGCTTGGCCGTAGGTTAATGTACAGCCGTAAGTAGAGCTGTGTAAAAGTATTCTACTTCAACCTTGCGGTCGTGGCTTTGCACACAACCCTCCTGTGATTTTTTTTCCTGTAGGAACATTAGGGGAGATGCGGTATGGTTGGTTATTGAAGGGTTTTAAGAATAAAAAACTAGGCAGCAAATCATACGCCAACCAATTTGTGTATGTTTATAAAAGTAAAAATCATCATTGTTATCATTTTTTAATTTACTTAGATGATTCTTGTACGGTTGCCTGTAATCTTGATATTCGAGTCTCAAAAAATCTTATAACGGTACAAATAATTGCTTTCATCGTGAGTATTGGTTAGAGCCCCACCCAGTTTTAGTAAAATCAGCCTTTACTGCTTTATGTAGGTATAACATTTAATAAGGAAGTATCAGTGCAGGGGAAAGAAAGATTTCCGGCAAAAACTGCGGTGCCGTTTTCCACATTTGTGTGATGGAACACTCGGTTCTGTTGGCTTAAATTTAATCTCTGCCCGCAAAGTGTCCCCTTAGTTGGCACACCACGTGGTCACCGCGGTCATCGTCGAGTCCGGTTGTCAGTCGCTTTTCTCCTTTCTAGCCATTTGACGAAATGAATGCTTCCCATACGGCAGCCAAGTGGCATAACATGTACCAAAAGGCAAACTTTGGGTGTGGTTGGTGGTAAAACGTTAGGAATCTTGTTTATATAAATAAATGGTCGGTCACAGAAATGGCGATGGCTAAAACGAGGTTAATTTAATTTGTAAACTTTCCCACACCGTGGAACGTAATATATTAATATGTATATATTTGTGATAAATAATTAGCTGGAGGCGAGGATAGTTTGGTTTAGGAAGCTGGAACGATCAGACAATTAAGATTATCTTTTAGGGCCCATAAGAATAGGGTAGACGACTATTATATAAATCGATCTGTTTATAACAGAAGAATCAAGTTGATTACGGTAATAAAATGCATAACATGAATCTTCCAATTTTTTTTTTTCATTACAGGTTTTAATTTTTCATTAGAGAGTTTTCTGTTCTGCAACAATCAATGCTTGATAATGCTTGATACAAATTAACAGAAAACCCGACCTTATTAGAACCTTCAAATGCAATCAGCAAAGGAATCAGAAAGAAGTTGAAACCGCTTCGCATCATAAATATTCAATCTTACGTTCAGTTCCATCAGAGTCGATGATCATCACCATGGATACCTACAGAGGATTTTCTCCGTGTGGTTGGATGTGACCGTATAGACAAACCTTCGTGTACAAAAGCAAATTCCTGGGAAGGATAAACAGTTCGGCATGGTTTCTCAAAGGACAAAATCGCATGAGGCTGCAAAGCCATCAACATATTCAGTAAGCTTTTTTCGACAACAAATGAAGCGGTATAAACTGCGAGCACACCAACAAACATGGCAAAAAGGCTGTACGGAAATGTTTGGGAACATGGTTGGCAGAACACGAAAGAAGTCATTTGTAAAATTGAATTATTTATGATGACATCCAATGTGGTTGTAAATCGAATATCTTCGAAATGTCAAAGACCGGTGCCACGTATGGAAAATCACCCAATATGACTGGGAGCTCAATGAAGTGCATAGGGTATCGCTACGGCACTTTGGCAGGTTTCGCAATAAACTGTTGTAGAAAAACTCCTGAAGAAAAATGCTGCCGAATGAGTCCGATACCCTACTGTTGTGAGTGTTAACGATTTTTCCGAAAAAAGGCTCAATGCTGAAAAAAGGGATTGTGCATTTTATTCCACGTTACAAGAAATGCTGCCGATAACATAACAGATAGTGATAACTTACAAATCGGCGCAGTGACCTTGAGGAAAAAAACTAAAGTCAACAAATCGCATTATAATTATTCGCGCAAAAGTTAATTACACGAACATGTATTTTGACAACATTTTAACGAATGCTACTTAGCCGTATCAATAAATATTCTAAAACAACAATCCTTTCTTTTTTGGCTTTGTGATCTCTTCTCCAAAATATTGAATTTTGATCAATATCGACAATTTCGAAGAGAGAACGGAAACTTTGCTGTTCTCTGATTATATAAAAAGTACCGTTCAAAACAGAAAAATCTTTGAATAAACATCAATCGAAAAAAATCAACCAAAATTGTAGCGATTCAAGCTACATTTGGGTGCTGAAGGAAATCCCCTGCAAATAGATGCAAACTACTTAAAATAGGTTTTGAGGTGATTGAAGTAGTGTCTCTCGATTGGAAAAGTTGGAGTGTCTCTCGATTGGAAAAAGTGGATTAAAGTTTGCTAAATCAATTTTATAATCTAAAAACAAGTGCTGACAGAGAGGAAGATAGTGAACAGATTGATATACTTATGATTGTGTTTCACCTTACATATTTCAAGTATTTCGCCTTAACCCATTCCCCGCGGGTGATGCCATATGGCATCACCTGACATATAAACTTTGATAACAGTTTAACAACTATACTTGAAATTTCTAACGATGAAAATATTCTAAGCAGTTAGAGAACAGATTGATCTTCAACGTGCAATATAGTTTGTGCCAATTATGCTTGCGGTTGCTGAGTAATAAGAGTTTGAATGTCGATGTTAAAAACTGATTTTTCTCCGCGGGGATAGGGTTTATACGCAGGAGGTTGCATAAACTGCTTAAAATAGTTTTCCTGCCCCATTTTATGATAGAACAATAAATTTTGTTTTTGATTTTTTGAAGAAAATTACCTCTTTCAGGAAGTTATGTGTTGTAAATTTGAAAACGAAAATGAGGATGAATTTTGTCCATTTTCAAATGCTTACAAGTTGCTTAGTTTTAAACGTTTTGCCTTTCTCCTAGAAAGGTAGGGGTAAACAGGGTAAGACCGCCCTGTGGGGTAAGACCGCCCACCGTAGTTTTACTACCAAGTTATAAAATAATTGAAAAATTTCTTTAACGTGTCTATTACAGTATAATTACATAACATTTTGCACGTTTTTCTGTTTTGATAGTGCACGAACGATCGCAGGAATAATCAAAAACAACCTTTCAGCTGGCAACCAGTCAATGCGCTATTGTTTTGCGGCAACGGGACTTAAGGTTTTTCATTCTAAAAATCTATTGTTTTGTTCGTGAATATACGTTTAATCGCATGCCTGAATCTATCTTCTTTCGGAAATATCGAAGGCCGTGAGTAATCTTGTAATTTTGACTACATTTCGGTCAAATATGAAAATGTTCCACTGGGGGTAAAGTCGCCCACTATACAAGGGGTAAAACCGCCACGAATCCAACTGCTTGTTATTTTACTTCTAGACCCAAATGCCTCGACACTACAAAGGGAATATTTACAGGATCAGTAAAGCAACTTCAAGCCACATAAGACATCGATGTTTATCGACCATTTTCGATTTGGTTTAAGCCTTTCTAGTAATATATTTTAACAAGACTTATTTTTGAAAAAAGTAAACCTGTGTGAAAATGGTGTTAATGAACCAAAATAATTTTAGAGCCAGGACGGTGTGTTTGATATAGTATTTTAGTTTGATATAGATAGTAGTTTTTTACTTTCGAAAAAAGTACACACTCTAAAAAAATTTAAAGAAAAAATATAGAAATAGAATTAAAAATATATTTTTTTTTCAAATTTTTTTGAAAAAAACATGTTTTTGCCTGTAAAATCTACAAAAGGCAAGCTAAAATTTTATGGTTGTTGGATCATGGAGTAATAGTAATATGAATAGCTCAATTTTTGTGAAGAATTTTTTTTTGGCGGTTTATTTGGTGTATAGAGTCGTTGGTAATTTTGTTCTTCAAAAAAAAAAAAAAACATAGAAAATTGAAAATATAAATAAAAGAAATAATAATTATTAGTATTTTTCTATACATAATAAGTCTTCAAAAGAATCATACAGATAGGTTTAATGAGTTTTAATTTTTAGCTTAAAGATAGGTATATTATGAATTCAATATCTTGAAAAACCCCAATTCTGAAAAATCTATTTATTTTGAAAACCAAAAAAGTTACCTAAACATTGATCTAAAAAGAAAAAAAATACCATGTACAACTTTGTCAGAGACACTATACCGATAGAATCAACCGTTTCGGCCCTAAAAATATTGTTTATCCTCAAAAAATGGTGGGCGATCTTACCCCGCTTGTGGGCGGGCTTACCCCGCATGAAAAAGATCTGCACATTTTCAATGAATTTTTAAAATTTAAAAATAAGCTGGAAAATAAACAAAAATATTTCAGTTCTTATTTTTTAAATGCGGGTATTGAATAGAAGAACCTCTTAGCGAAGGAAAAATGAAATTGCAGCCGCAACTTTTTTTTCTAAAAACAGAATTGCTTAAGGGGGCGGTCTTACCCCGGTTACCCCTATAGCAATCACTTGCAAAACCGAAAGTATAAAAGTGCTCCAAAGGGCCGAATGGCATATATCACTCGACTCAGCTCGACGAGCTGAGCATTTTCTGTATGTGTGTGTGTATGTGCAGATTTTTATTCTCACGCACTTTTCTCAGAGATGGTTGAACCGATTTTCATGAAATTAATTGCAAATGAAAGGTCTTGTTGCCCCATAAGACCCTATTGAATTTCATTGTAATCGGATTTTTAGTTTAGAGGTTATGTATCAAAATGTGAAAATCATGAAACATCATTATCTCAGAAACTACACAACCGATTTGAACAAAATTGACTTTAAATGAACGGGCTACCTAAAAAACCCTTAACTTTTGAATTTTATTAAGATTGAACTTGTGGTTCAAAAGTTATGAAAAGAAACGTGTTCTGATGACTGTTTAATCTCACTCATATTTCTCAGAGATGGCTGGACCGATTTTCATAAAATTGGAGTCAAATGCAAGGTTTAGTTGCCCCATAAGACCCTATTGATTTGTTTTGCAATCGGACCATTATATTGCCTGTTATGTTCAAAAATGTGGAATCCAGCTATGAAAAGGAACATATTCCGAAGACTACATGGACTCACTCACTTTTCTCAGAGATGGCTGACCCGATTTCCACAAAATGAGTGTCAAATAATAAGTCTATCTGCCTCATAACACCCTATCGAATTTTACTGTAATCAAACTGTAACTTCGTCTGTAATGTACCGAAATGTTAAAATCACGAAACTTCAACCGATTTGATCAATATTATTATCAGATGAGCGGGCTAGTTAAGGGATAACTGATAAATTATGATTGAACACGTGGTTTGAAATTTTGGCTGCCCTATACGTTTCCATTTCATTTGATTATAATAGAACTTAAGCAACCGTTATGTATTAAATTGTTAATAGAACAACGAAAACCTATAATCTCAAAGATTACATGACTTATTTGAACATAACTAGTGTCATACGAACGAGTCATCTCTCAAACTTACAAATAACAAACCTCATAATAATTTGATATGTGGCTCAAAAGTTATGGAAAGAAAAGAAGAAAAGACTATTGAAAAATATACCTGCTTTGATCGATATATGTGGCCTCAACATAATTTAAATGTGGTATCGTACTATTTGAACGTTCCAAATTCTATGATTCCTTGCGATGTGTTTAATATCTGCAAATGCACGACGAATCGGCCATAGGATATGATCAAAGTCAAATAACAAATCGTTTGAAATTATTGGTTTTATCGAAATGACAACATCCTCGACTTTTGGCTTCTGTACATCGCCTTAATTCGGAATATATTCATATTGGGTGGTATTCGGTCATTTTCAGCAGGTTTTCTGGCATCAATCTAACACCGGAAATACCCATATTGGAAAGTATTTAGTTACTTTGGTTGTTTTCCAGAAACTAAAAGTGTTCGTCTTTAAATTCAAAATGGTGTCCAGGGTCAATGTTTGGTTTCTATGCATCATCTCGATTACGGAAATATCCATATTGAGTATTATTCGGTCATTTTTGACTGTTTCCTAGAAGTTGCCATTTAGCAATTCAAAATGGTGCCTGAGGTCAATTGTTAGCTCATTGCATCATTCTGGTTCCAGAGATACTCATGGATGGATGGTATTTGGTTATTTTAGGCTGTTTTTCACAAACCGGAAGTCGCCATCTTGGATTTCAAAATGGTATTTAAGATAATTTCTGGCCTCTGAGCGTCATTCTGGTTGAAGAAACACCCATATAGGGTGTTATTTGATCATTTTCGGCTGTTTCCCAGGAACCGAAAGTCGCCAACCTAATCCAAATCCAAAATGGGGTCTGTGGTCGATTTCAGCTGCTGTGTATCATTCTAGATCCGGAGATACTCATGTTAGACGGCAATCGGCCATCTTTGGCTGTTTTCCAGAAACCAGAAGTTGCCATCCTACAATTCATAATAGTGTCTGAGGTCAATTTTTAGCTTCTTGTAACATTCTGGCTTCGGAGATACTCATATTGGGTGGTATTTGGTCACTTTGGGCTGTTTTTCAGAAACCAAAAGTCGTCATTTTGGACTTCAAAATTGCCTGTGAAATCAATTTCTGTCATCTGGGCGTAATTCTGGTTCCGAAAACATTCATATTCAATGGTATTTGGTCATTTCCGGCTGTTTGCCAGACACCGGAAGTTACCATCTTAAAATTCAAGATTGCGTCTGTGATTAATTTTTAGCTTCTGTTCATCTTTCTGGTTCCGGAGATACTCATATTTAATGGGAATCGTCCATTTCAGGCCGTTTTCCAGAAACCGGAAGTTGCCATCTTACAATTCAAAATGTTGTCTGAAGTCGATTTTTGGTAACAGTGCATCATTACGGTTCCGGAAATACCCATATTGAGTGGTATTTGGTCGTTTGTCGCTGTTTTTCCGAAGCCGGAAGTCGCCACTTTGGAACTCATAATGGCATTTGAAGACAATTTCGATCGGTTTTAGCTCCTGTGTATCATTTTAGATCCGGATATTATTATATTGTGTGGAAATCCGCCATTTTTGGCTGTTTTCCAGAAAACGGAAGTTGCCATCTTACAATCCAAAATGTTGCCTGAGGTCGATTATGGAACAAATTTGTTTCTACTAAAAACATTCATCTTCCAAATATGGTCCCATTTATAACTGGTTAGCTTTAGAGATGAGCAGAAATTTGTGTTTCATTTTCACTTCCAGAAAAAAAGGGGAGTCCAACTATTATGGACATATTTGTTACCCCTTAAAACATCCACATGCCAAATTCGGCTTCATTTGCTTGGTTTGTTCTTGAGTTGTGCAGAAATTTATGTTTAATTTGTATGGGACCCCTCCCTTACAGAGGGAGGGGTCTTAAACTATCATAGGAACCTTTATCGGCACCAAAAATCTCTACATACAAATTTTCACGTCGATCGGTTCGGTAGTTTTCGAGCCTATATGGATCAGACAGACAGACAGACCGGACTGCATTTTTACATGTATAGATTACAACATCAATATTTTAGAACCTAAAGAGTGAATATACATTCATTGGATTGAAGCGTTCATATAAATCTATTTTTACAAATCAAAGTTTGAATGAGAAAGGCTGGGTCTGACCGCTAGGTGGATTAATTTAGGTTTTTTTTTTGTTTTTGCAGCACCAGGTCTTGTAAGATGAAACTTAATAGTATTTGGCATGGTTTGCTATTATAAACTTACTCTGATACCCGGCCCGCGTTGCTGCGCCTCTTAGCTTATGACGACAATTATATATCTCTCAAATGTGCCATAATTTCGAACATATAATAACATTAAAAAAAGAAAACGCGTTTAAAATTACATTTCTTTACATGCACATAAAGAGAACGTTAAAAACCAAACCGTTATGCGGTAGAAACCATTATGTGTTTTCCTTTGTTATAAAATTTTTCAGAAATTCTGGCATACTTGTTTGGCCAGGAATAGATTCAGCATTGTCTTCATCTTAAATAAAATAAGTCAATAATTTTCGGTCATTTTCGGAAACCGGATATTGCCATTTTGGATTTGAAAAAGGCGCCTGGATTTGATTTCCGATCTCTGGGTATAATAGCGATTCCGGAATGATCTTTTTGGCTATTTTCTAGCAATTCGACGTTGCAATTCCAGATTTTAAGTAGCCAGTTCGGATTGAAAAAGGTCGACAGGGGTCGATTTCTGGCATATATGCATCATTTCGATTTCTGGAAAGCGGAAGTCACCATCTTGGATTACAAAATAGCGTGTTGAGTTGATTTCTGGTCTCTTGGCATCATTTCGATTCCATAAATACCCATATTGGGTTGTGTTCGGTTATTATAGGTTGTTTTACGGAAACCGAAAGTAGTCATCGTGGATTTCTATGGAGTCGATGTTCGGCCACTGGCTATTGTTTGATTCCAAAAAATAACCATACTGTGTGGTTGTTAACCGGAAGCCATGGCGGATTGTGTATCTAAATAGCGTATGAATATGATTTCCGGTCTCTGGGCTCATCTCGGTTATAGACACACAATTTGAACTGTTTTTCAACAACCGGAAGCTACTGCTTAAAACTTCAAAATGACGTCTGGGACGATTTTTGGGCTATGTTCATCATTTCGATTACAGAAATGCCTATATTTGGTCATTTTCGGTAACCGGAAGTCGCCATCTTGTGTTTCCAAATAGCTTCTGGATTTGAATTTCAGTCTTTCTAATTGGTTGAAATCTTAGTTCAAAACATGTCTCGACATTATTAATAGTTCAATAGTTTCCGTCATAAGATTATAATTTTGCCGCATATTGATGGAGGCGTAATTAATTTTCCAAGCCACTGTTGCGAAAACGATGATATTCTGTTGGAAACTAACATCATGAAAACACCCTTGAGACTTAAAACACCTTGCAATTAATTAAATGATGATAAAACTTAACGATCTCTACTTTGCAATACAGAAACATTAAATTGATAAACTATTAGACGATTTAAAAATAATGAAGGATGTTGCAATTCCTCCCCCCCTCTTTAACTACGCCACCGAGATACAGAAAAATCAATATCACGGGATTAGTATTCGTACAGAATAACACAATGATCATTTTCGGTGTTTAGAAGTGTTCATGTTAGGCGTTTAGGAGTTTACAATGAACAAATTTGTAGTTGTTACCCCCTCATAATTTGAAATTTTTGAAACATATACGCTACTTTACGACCTGCATTTACCGAACTAAATAATAATCGGTTAAGCACTTTAAAATTTAATAAAGATTAACCACATTCATCTATCCCCTCCCCCTTTTCCCCAACTACGCCACTGAGATCTAACAAAGTCTTAGATGGCAGAGTTGTCACAAAACCATGTCTCATATTCGAAACCAACTGTATGTAAATTTTCACGACGTGCATTTTAATAATTCACAAATAATAAAATTAGTACATCCCCCCATATTACGCCACTGGGATACAGAAAAATCAATGCTAGAAACACACCCGCAAATCGAAATTTGAACGATGAACAAATTAGTTGTCAAGGAACTTACAAATAGTTAATTTACACCGCCCCCCCCTTCCTTTGCCCCGCTTATGGAATATATGAAATTTAACAGCTACCATAGACTCTAATACCAAACTTAATGCTGACTGATCCAGCAGATTGAAAATTATCAAAGGTTAACATCGTTTCCCCCCCCCCTTCCCACCTTGTCCTTGCCACGCCTGTGAGATAAAGGAAAATACATCGCAGACTAAAAATCATATATACAGTATAAGTCTGCACGGTTATCGAGGAGGATGTTTTCATGATAATAAACCACCAATCAACCCCCTCCCTCCTTGCCTACGCTTATGGGATAGAGCAAAACTTTTGGTGTTACTCCCCGTACTCAAAAACCCCTATGTACAAATTTCCACGGCAATCGGTTCAGTAGTTTTTAAGTCTATAGGGAACAGACAGACAGATATTCGCATTTATAGATATAGGAAACTGTAATTTTTTGAGTTGTGCCAGTATTGAATTCAACTGATGATATGTATATGGTATGTGTGGTGCAAGTGGTGTATGTATAGTTAAAGTTTGATTTGTGTCACGTAATTTTTCATTCATGTCTTAATATTTCAAGAAACGAATTTGAAGGAGAATTACTTCTCTCAAAAAGAGTGTACAGTAGGGTGTCCCAAAAAAATCGATGTTGGAAAAGTCAAGGTGCTCAGCCCTAAATCAAAAGATAATGTTATTTATAGCATTTTTGTAGCACATTTCGATTTTCTAAAAGATCTTTTTCAGATTGCCCAAACGTGATTTATGAAAAAATGACTTTTTCAAGCTACAGAACCACCCTTTTGCACTTTTTTTCAAATCTGTTCGGTTCCTACATTTTTCAATATATTATTTTAATTTTTGTGGGGTTGTTTTTGAATGTTTTGCATGGTTTGGTTCAGTATCGCATTCAATTATTTGACTCACAGAGCCCATTGAACATCACAAAAAAGTGAATTTTTCTAATAATTTTTAGATAAAACCCTTCAAAACACATATAAAAAATTTGTTGTTTAAAAAAAAAAAAATTACTGCTAAGCGTGACTCAAGACGAAAATTTACATGAAAAAAGATCCTTGATATCTTATCGGGGGGCTGAGTTATTGGCGTTTTAACATGTGATGGAAAACTATGCATTTTGTCAAAAATGCCACTAAAGCTCAATATCTCCATTGCACAGTGTTTTATCTTACCGTTTACAGGTTATGCAGAATTGCCGCAAATGTAACGTACGCACACATCATCTGATTGATTTCAAATCGGTAACGACATAATCAATCAAGACCAGCTATGGTAAATTATGCACGACTACGGATTTTCGAACAAACGACAATCTCCATTATTTTTGAACCGTCTAATAGTTCTTCTTGAAAATTTGTATCTAGGAGTTTTTGTGTATCGGACATGTTTCTATGATTTTATGGTTTCGCTTTATTCCACTAGCGTGTGCAAGAGAAAGCGCAGGGAAGCGAATTTTTTGTATTTCAAAGTAGAAATCGTTATTTCCTATAATCATTTCAATTTAATTGTAAGGGATTTTAAGCCAAAAGGGTGTTTTTATGATATTGGTTTCCATCGGATTTCCTTTGTTTTTGCAACAATCGATTGGAAAACTAGTTACGCCTCCATCAACATGCGGCAAATTTGTAATGTTATGACGAGAACTATTGAACCGATTTCGAATAATTAAAGCTGAGAGAAGTACAATATGGGAATTTTCGGAACCGAGGATTTATCTAGAGACAGGAAATCAATCCAAGATAACAAGATGACTTTCCCCGGTTTCTGGAGAACATTCTAAAAAGGCTCAATACCACCCAATGCAAATATTTATTAATATTAATAGTACTAGGACCGGAAATCAATTCTAGACGCCATTTTGAATCCAATATGGCGATTTCCGATTTCAGAAAATTATCGAATACCACCCATTACAGTTATTTTGGAAACCGAAATGATACCCAGAGGCCGAAAATCGAGTTTAGGCACTATTATTGTATCCAAAATGGCAATTTCCGGTTCACAGCAAACAGCCTGAAATGACCGAAAACCTCCCAATATAGGTATTTTTGGAATCGAGATTATGCCCAGAGACCTACAATCAACTTTAGACACCTTTTTGAGATCCAGGACTCCGGTTTCCGAAAATGACCAAATATCGTCCCAAGACGCCATTTTGAATGCTACTGGAAAACAACCAAAAACAGTCATCCCAGGGCCGGGATGAAATACAGGATGACGACTTTCAGTTACCGAAAATGACCAAATACTAAATTGTATGGTCATTTTGAATATCGAAATGACAGCCAGCGGCCGAGATCCGACTTAACAGACCATTTTTAAATCCAACATCCAACCTATAATAACCAAAATGGGTTTTCCGCAATCGAGATGATGCACATAGGCCCTGACGCCATTTTTTAATCGGAAGTGTTTAAAATCTGTCCACGTGGTATGTGGATGCCCCTTATTAGTTTTTGGAGTGAGAAGTTATTGTCGGTGATCATTCTCAAATGCAATAATGCAAGTAATGTAAAAAACAGCATAATGTTGAGGTAGTTATCAATATGGATGGATTCCTTATTTTATTGCAAAACAAATACACTTCACAAATTATTTTGAATCGAAATAACAGTTTTCAAATTGTTTCCGTTTGGCACCTGGGTCATTTTGCACGTGTTGCTTGACTGAAGATTAGCACAATACTTCAGCTCTTCCTAGCCAAAATAATAAACTAAGTACTAGAACGTTCCTTCAAGTTTCTAACATTTTTACCTTTTGCTAATTTTTCGAAAGTATTCGTTACAATTTCGTTAGGAATTGGAACATTGTAGAAACATAATTCAGGAAACCAGATTTTTGGGCAGAATACATATGTGGTAATATTGTTATATGTTTGATATTAAGTATATTTGAGAGATATGCGATTGTCGTCGTAAACTTAATGGCGCAGCAACGCGGGCCAGTAAGTTTACGAATCCGGGAATCAGCTAGTGTTAAACATATGCATCTCAAAAAGCAAGACAGCGAATCGCTCGGCAACAAACTGTTAAGCTTATTGACAGCTTCAAATTGAACTTGAACTATGCCTAGAGCTTTATAAAATCGTCAGCTTTAGATGTTTAAGAGCCAAGTAAAGGTTTTTGTTTCCAGTGAACACAATTTATTTAATCACAGGTTGAATAAAAATTACTATTAAATCGTTTGAGCATAAAATAAACTAAATATCAAAAAAGAGGAATGAAAATCTTTGGTCACATTAGTAATTTCATTGGAAAACAATGGTGTTTGGAAGGATGTAGAGTTTACCATTGTAACCAGTTTGTTTCCAATGTTAATGAAATATCGAACAGACTGAATTTCAAAGTGTTCAACATGATTGTTGATAATTTTGTGTTGTTTGTTTTCGAGAAAAAATAAATAAATAAAAAATGGGTACGAGAATTGTTGTGTGATTTCACAGCTACGTTCGTTAATTTTAAACTAAAAGTCTAATTTTATTCAAATATTCTTTTTTGTGTAGGTCAAATAGTTTTGACCGAGAAACAGCAGGCAAAGTAATATAAATAAGAAAGAGAGCTTCGTAGCCGCAAGGTTACAGAGTCCGCTTTGATAAGCGATTGGTCGTGGGCTCGAATCTTAGTAGAATCAGGCCATTCAGATTCGAATTCAGGCCAGGGTTGTCAAAGGACTTTAACATGGGTTCATTCTCAGGCTCTCCACTACATACCCTTCCTTCAAGCTGAATTCTAAAGTACCCTTGCTGACTTTCATCCTAACAAAAAAGTCCCTCTTATAATAAAACTGTTCTGAGTAACGTATAATAGTTCTCTTCAGGGAATTGTAATTATGACGCGGTCTTGGCTTGCGGAACGAGGTTTCGATAAAACTCCTTCCTCTTGAAATAATAAGTCCCTCTTAGAATAAACCTGGCCAGAGAGGAACGTTAGGTGTAATTTGGCGATATTGGTAGGATAGAAATGAGGCTCGTCGGTATAGTAGAGCAGTAAGCTTGAAATGAAAGGGTAAACTCTTACACACAAGCACGGATATAAATGAAAAGCGTATCATTCACTCCAATAGTGATACTGCCAGTAATATGAAGTGCGGAATACAGAAAACACCTGGGCAATATCACAATAGATCAAAATGTCTCTGGTCGTAGTGATGAGTCCACACAGAGGAAAAAAAATATAAATAAGATACCATCTCGATAATGATTTTCGGCGATCATTTCGGTTCTGAGATTGATTCAATATATTATTTTGCTGCTTTGCTCTAGTACAATATAGTAACTGAGAAGTTTCTGTCCATCAAACAATAGAACCTAACATGAACTAAGCGGGAACTGTTTACAATTTTCAATGCTAAATATTGCTATTCATATAATAAACTTTTCTTATTCAAAATAAACTAAGAGATAATAAACAGGACTATAAAATAGCAACTTTTGATGGACGGAGCTGATTAGTTGTCCATCGGCAGTCTCTCGCGGTAGCAGTCATCATCAACGTCAAGCATAATGTATGGGCAGTTCTTCCTCTTGCTGTGCTCTATAGCTTTACTCGTCATTGCAGGTAAGAACAAAAATCATATTTTTTAATATTAATTTTTCTGCTCTTAACCTATCTTCAATCCTGAACCTTAGCTGACGTGGATGACACTCCCCAGAGCAGACTCAAATCGAAGCTGCCTAGTCCGGGTGTCTGTGGAATCAACCTGGCCGATAGAATCATCGGTGGCCAGAAAACCGCTCTGAATGCGTATCCTTGGACTGTTTTACTGATTGCGAGACCGCTTATTGGGAGTTCACGCTCATACAGTTGTGGTGGATCATTGATATCCGATCGATACGTGCTAACGGCGGCGCATTGCTTTAGAGAGTTACCAGTTGGTTATTATATGTAACATTTAAACTTTATTTTAAAGTGCACCGGATGTCACGTGATTTTGAACTTTTTTTTACAGAGCCAAAGTTCGTTTAGGTGAATGGGACCTTGAGAGTGATATAGATTGCGTTGACGATTTGTGTGCAGACAAACCAATTGATGTTGGCATCGAGAGCAAAGCCGTACATGCTGATTACGATTCGGTTAACATTCACAATGACATCGCATTGATCAAGCTGGCGAAAAGTGTAAACTATACAGATTTCATCTCACCGGTGTGCCTCCCGTTATCAGGCTCGAATAACGAACCGGATTCTAACAAAAATTTCACTGTCGTCGGTTGGGGAGCGACCGAGAGAGGCCAGGAAAAGCCAGGTGTGTTCGGCAATCGTTACAAGCTGGAAGTTACTGTGCCGGGAGTGAACTTGGACGAGTGCAAAAAAAACTACCCGCAGCTGATTGATTCGGAACTTTGCGCCGGAGGACAGGAGCTCAAAGACTCGTGCTCGGGTGATTCGGGTGGATGTTTGGCTGCTCACGAAAACGATGGCTATTGGTACCAGTACGGTGTTGTAAGCTATGGTCGGGGTTGCGGTCGAAAAGATATCCCAGGCGTATATGCACGTGTCACCAGTTTTCTGTCTTGGATTGATAAGAACATGAACTGAACCTTTCAAGGTGACCTCAGTGATTTTGTTTTAAATGGATCTAATTGGAAGGTAACTCAAACGTGTTATCAGTATGTAATCACACAATCATCTGAGTTTTCAAAACAGATTCAACTGCATCTGAATGTGTAGAAAAATAAATTGAAATATAGTAAGTTGAAAGCTGGTGAATATATCATTTCCGTTAAAAAAAAAACAATTCGTTTCTTACCGACAAAAAAAATTACTGTGTTATCCAACAATCGTTTTTTTTAATTAGCTATGAAAGATTGAAAAAAAAACAGTTGTAAGAACCATACCACTAATCAGCTGAATCACTTATTAAAAACGTTTATTTCTGTTAACGTTTTTCAAATTACTGATGAAAAGTATAAATTGTATTAAATTAAAACATGACTTATTGCGAAAGTAGCTTTTAAAACATATGATTCATTCAAGCATTATGCAATTAAGTAGATCTGGTTTGGAATTTCTTTCTCAATTAGTCAAATGCTGAAAGTGATTTTTGTACTGCATAGAACTTTTAATCCCAAAGAAATCTTCGATTGGACGACACGTAGGCAGATTCGTTGGGTTGCGTATGTTGGGTACAAATGGGGTCGAATGTTTGTTCAGAAACGTTTGTGTTTATTGCCGTGAGGGATTTGGTGTTTTATCCGGCCAAAATACAAGCCTAGATTTCTGTAAACAAAGAGCCATATTAGATATTTAAGTTCAGAAAATCACCATAATCTTCCTGAGTAATCGATCAAATAATTGCAATCCACACGAGTTATAAAACAGTTTAATTAGTGCAACGCACTGTGAATTATTGTAGCTTCTATTTGTAGCTTCAGTTCGTAACTTCTTTGATCTTATTGTTCGAACTTTTCATGAGAGTATTCCTATTGATATGTTTTTTTGCCTTTCTCCTAGAAAGGTATAGCGATCACTGAAAAAACCAAAGGTATAAAAGTGCTCCAAAGGGTCGAATCTCGTATATCAATCGACTTAGTTCGACGAGCTGAGCATTTTCTGTGTGTGTGTGTGTGTGTGTGTGTGTGTGTGTGTGTGTGTGTGTGTGTGTGTGTGTGTGTGTGTGTGTGTGTGTGTGTGTGTGTATGTATGTATGTAACGGTCTCCCAATCTCACTCGATTTTCTCAGAGATGGCTGGACCGATTGTCATGAAACTAATTGCAAATGAAAGGTCTAGTTGCCCCATAAGACCCAATTGAATTTTATTGTAATCAGATTTTTAGTTTCGAGGTTTTGTATCAAAATGTGAA
Source organism: Wyeomyia smithii (assembly GCF_029784165.1). Lineage (NCBI taxonomy): Eukaryota > Metazoa > Arthropoda > Insecta > Diptera > Culicidae > Wyeomyia > Wyeomyia smithii. The sequence goes on from NC_073695.1 coordinate 95,043,015, forward strand.
AATCATAAAACTTCATTATCTCAGAAACTACAAAACCGATTTGAACAAATTTGGTATAAAAAGAACGGGCTTGTTTATTGAACCATTTGTTATATAATTTTTTAATGATTGGACAAGTAGTTCAAAAGTTATGCAAAGAAACGTGTTTCAAACACTGTTTAAACTCACTCACTTTTCTCAGAGATGGCTGGACCGATTTTCACAAAATTAGTGTCATATGGAAGGTCTTGTTGCCCCATAAGACCCTGTTGAATTTTATTGTTATTGGACTTTAACTTTGTCCGTTATGTATAATAATGTGAAATCAGGCTATGACAAGAAACATGTTTCTAAGACTGTTTGGACTCACCCACTTTTCTCAGATTTACACAAAATAAGTTGCAATAGAAAGGTCTAGTTGCCTGATAAAACCCTATTGAATTTTATTCTAATCGGACTGTAACTTTGTCTGTTATGTATCAAAATGTGAAAGTTATGAAACTCCATTATCTCAGAAACTACACAACCGATTTGAACAAAATAGGTACCAAATGATCGGGCTGTTTTTAAACCCCTAAATAACGAATTTTTTGATGATTCGAAGGTTATGAAAAGAAACGTGTTCAAAAAATTTTATCAAATTCACTCGTTTTGCAAAAGATGGCATCACTGATTTGATTATAACACTGGTTGACAAAATCGAAAAAAATGCTGCTCTAAAGCTCATAATAGTTGCCCTAGAAAGAAAAAATTCACAGGAAAAGCTATAATTTTTCATTTTTTCTTAGTTTGACCTTCGGGGAAACACTTGTGTTGACCAGTGTAATCGGACTTTTATTTTATCCATTATGTGTTAAATTGTAAAAATATTGAAATTTAAATAAAACAGGTGTCACAAATTCGGATTTCAAAATGAAGTATGAAGTTGATTTCTGGTCTCTGAGCATCATCCCGGGTACTGAAAAACTCACATTGGGTAATGTTTGTCCCTTTTAGACTAGTAGAAACCGGAAGCTACTGTCTAGAAATTTAAAATGGCGTCTGAAGATGATTCCTGGCCTCAGGGTATCATACCGCTTCCCCAAATCGTATTGGATGATATTTGTCACTTTAGGCTGTCGATTGGAAACTGTCGCCATCTCCGCCATAGAAATACCCAGATCAGGCAGTTCGGCAATTTTATGATGGATTTTATGATTTTATGATTATCATGCAACCAGAAATGGTCATCTGGATTGAAAATTGGGTTTAAGGTCGGATTCTGGCCACTGGGTATAATCCAGGTTTCAAGAGCCCATATTGATTGGTATTTGGCCATTAATTGGATGCCTCTCAGAAACGATCAGTAATATCAACTGCGTTAAAATATTTCAATTTCACTGATGAGATCATTCAAACTAATGTAATACTAATATTTATAGGCAGTATATGGGTACAAATCGATTATACCACAATCAAAAACAAAATCGCATCATATAGTTGAAAGAATTTAATGTTATTTGCATGTATATGTGTTAATTTATATTCATATCGTCGGTTTCGTGCAACACTAGCACAACTCAAAAAACATAGTTTCGAGAAAAACGCGTTTGAAAATTGGCGTCGAAAATTTATTTTTCGATTTTAAAGAAAACTTTGAAGTTTAAGATTACCAATCCCTATTTAACATCTTTGGGTCTATTATGCACATATTACGTGCTCACGTTGTACAAGTTAAAACCTTCTTTTTACTAATTTTATGGAGAAATTTCGATTTGTGCAGCAACGGCTTCATAACTCTGGAATTTTTGTGATTTTCGAAATGGGATTTCGTGTGATGAAACTTTACAGTATTTGGCATCGTTTGCCATCAAAAACCCAAAAATGCCGAATATTGAGTTGTGCCAGTGTTGCACGAAGCCGATGATATGTTAAATTTTAAATGTTCGGTATAGTTGTGCTGTTGGCTACCAAAAATTTGTTGTTCAGAATGAATAACAAATCCAGCAGAAATAATCAAGGTGTATTTTTTAGGTGTTGGAGTAAATCTATTTTAACAAATTATAAGTTTGAAGGAGAAAGGCTGGGTCTCACCGCTAGGTGGATTAATTTTTTATACAGGGTAATTGGTTCTTTGTTGAATGTATTTCAAGGGCTGGCAGATCTATTTAGACATGTTAAGACTGTATCTAGTTGAAAATATTTTTAGCTTTCAATTGAAACTAACAAAATTGCTCTGAGTGATATACACTGTAAATAAAAGCCACTTTAAGGAAGAGTATCCAAGAAACTTGAAAGTTTATTATTAATATAAATGTGGCTCTTTATCAGTCTCTAAATTACAACAAGGAACCAACCACCCTGTATATAAGCAGATTTTGTCTTTTGACTGTCAATTTGTATGAAGTTGTCATCTATAAATACTGTTTTGTGGCATTTTACATACTTTTTGCGTATACTGAAGTCTCTTTTTATGCGTCTTAGCAATAGCCGTTGAAACCCTCTTGCAAGCATCGTTGACGTGACTCTTGATTGTTAGCTTATCATCGACCATAACCTCCAAGAGCTTCGAAAATTGCTTTGAGTTATTGGTGCAGTCTCCGACGCTGACCACCGCCTGTCGCTCTGATTTGCGATTTTTCACATCCGTGACTTCCGTTTTATGGCGCGCTAACTCCAGTTTCCTGGAGTGCATTCAGTCTTCGACCTTGCGTATACAGAGTGCGGCCGTCAGCTCGACCTCCTCGATCGACTCGCCGTAAACCGCTAGCGTAATGTTGTCTGCAAAGCCGACGATCACAACTTTTACAGGAAACTTGAGTTTCAACACCCCGTTGTACATGACAATCCACAACACCGGTCCCAGATGAACCTTGCGGAGTTCCTGCGGTAATTGCGACGCTCTTCTGACCCTTCTCCACGTTGTAAGCCAGTACTCGATTCAGGAAGTAATTTTCCAGAATCTTGTACAGCGACACTTGTACATGGATACTCCTGAGCACAAGCGCTATGGAGTCCCAACAGGCGCTATTGAACGCATTCTTCACGTCAAGCGTGACGATTGCGCAATAGCGTATGCCCCTTCTCTTGCGCTGGAGTGCTACCTCCGCCGTCTTGATGACGGGGAGGATAGCATCCATCGTGGACCTGCCCTTCCGGAAACCGAACTGGTTACTTGCCAGACCGTTTACACCCTCCGTGTACCTCACCAGTCTGTTGAGGATAATCCTCTCAAGCACCTCGTCCGCAATGTCTAGCAGGGAGATAGGCGGTTTCCCGACTTTCGGCGGTAAGACCAAACTCTGCCGCTTCCTTCTGTCCGGGAAGAGGCAGTCATCAAGGTACCTCTGCATGACTGCTCGAAACAGCTCGGGGGCCGTTTTTATCACCAGCCTGATTGCAAGGTTAGGGATTTCATCCGGTCCCGGTGCACAGTGGGGCAGATTGGTATGTTGGTGGGACAAAACCTCATAACTTCTAAATGGTTGTTTCCACAGTGTTTATGTCTTCGGCAATGTTGTAGAGCATAAAAATATCTTTATGAAAAATGTATTCGAATAGCTTCAATTTTCTTCCTACAGATGGCGCTGACATCTATCTTCTGAATAAATGGTGTTAGCCATTTTGTTTCTTCAGAAAAGTTGTTCATATCATCAATTGATATAAAGTTGTCGAAAACATCAAAATTGTAGGATTGACTGTTAACGAGATAGAACTAATTTTATTATTCACAAAACGAAACCCCATAACTGCTCAAATTCAAATCATAGAATATTGGTGTCTTCGGCAAAGTTGTTCGAATGATTGTGATCTATCTTCAATGTTTGGTCTAGATCAGTTTATACTTATCTAAATCACTTTGTTTAAAAAAATAAGCCCAATAACTTTTTAGATTCATGTTATAGCCCTTTCCGACCGGGCCCATATGAATGCGTAGATAGAAGGTGACTTAAACTAAACCTTCTCTTTCGCTTTTTGAAAGTCTTATTCATTGTTTTATTGCTCACAAAGCTAGTGTTAACATCGCAGCTGCTACGAAAAATAAGGAACTGAAGCAAGCAAGTGTTTTTATATAGGAATTACTTTGATTTAAGTTTTGTTATCCGTCATTTTTTACCTACACAATTGTGTGGGCTCGGTCGAAAAGGAATAGAGGTCACAAGTATCACACGAAGTTGATCAACTATATACGATTTACCATTTTGCACATCGTGTTTTGATCCAGAGGACTTTTTTTTATCTAGAATGTCAAAACAAGAAGGTTTGACATTTTCAGGCGAATTTTTTGGCAGGATTCCTAGTACATTCATGTACAACATGCCTGGATTACTGTTTGATCTAGATCGCTCAATTTTGAAAGTGAAATTCTTTTTGCTACTTAAGTTCAAGTCTAAGCAATTCTATGTTCTTAGATCAGTTGTTTGGGTCATTTAATTGTTTGAGTCATGCATAAAAAAGTTTAAGTCACTTAATTCACACACATACCCATACACATTCTAAACGTATTGATCATGATTAATGATATATAACAAAATGATTGAACTTGGATAGATTACAGAAACATTAATTCATCGTCTTCCATATCATTTTCAACGTAAATGAGTTTCACGACCGCTTTTTTTGTTTTGCGGGTATCAGTTGAATCGATGTTTGTTCTTAAACTGGACGAAAAAGGGGTCAGATATATCCAACATACCGGTTAATACATCTTGTATGGTTTCAACTCTGCTGGACTTTTGGATGTGCGCTTCACGAATTCGTTAAAATGTGATGTCGTCATAGAAAGCTGCCGCGAAACGCATTATTTATACTTAAAAACATGCTGTACATGCTGTGTAGGTACTGAAATTAGTGAAAAATTGTTTTTTTTTATCTGCGTGAAACGTTATGCTCAATCGTGGTATAGTAGGATATACTCAGCTATCTAAGTTTTTTTCCTTTAAATTAACTCATATTGAAGAGATTTCATGCATAATATCATTATTATTTGGGAGCTCCTGCATTTTGTAGGTTGGTAAAGATGATCGAATTTTTTTTTTTGGTTTTATCAAATGTTAAACCCCAACTTCTCCTACCTCACGATGTACTAAAACATGCGAATTCTTTACAACCTATGCTTGATTTTTGGTCTGTAGACATTCTAGATTCTACAAAATATCGATTTTGAACCTAATTCCGGAAAAAAAATTTTAGGTTTTGTCCGAGCTTTTGTATGAGGCTGCCCCAGTGTGCGGTGCCTTGCTCACCTTTAGGGAGTTGGCGATCACGATGAGTTCCTTATTCGTACCCCTTCTCCATCCATCTCGACACGGCTGTCGTCGCTCACGGGTTGAATGTTCGGCAGGTTGGCCGACCATTTCTGGTCTGTGTCTAAGATACTGCAACGTCGGACGTGAGACTCGACTTCCGGAGGCCAAGGACTGGCTCATGGTGTGGAAAGAGTCCCCGATGATACGCTCCAGCATCGCTGGTGATCGCTCTGCAGGCGCCCGAGCGCCTTTGGTCTTGGCCATTACGATCTTATAGACGTTACCCCACGGGTTCGTATTGGCACTCGCGCATAGCCTATCGAAGCAGGCCCTCTTGATCGCACTATTTAGTATTGATCTTGCAGAACCGAATGCTGCGCTGCGCTTTGTCCTCTGTTTCGCGCACGCTGCACATTTCGTCTTGCACGGAGGCACGCACTGCAAAGGTCGACTATCGCGTTAGTCCATCAGTAAACCGGTGGCTTCCCATTCCTAGGTTGGCGAGTCTTAGGCATTGTGCAACGCCCGCGATGGCAACTAGTTGGTCAGCAGTCGGGCGGAGCCAACTACCCTCATCGCGCTCTCGTTTCATTGCCTTTGTGAATACCTCGGCATCGGAGGGCGATGTCTTCCACCCGCGGGCCGCCGCAGTGTTGGCTCTACCCGTCGCTTGCTGCCTCTCGTTGTTGTCTACACTATAGCAAACCGGCTGATGACCGCTATAAGTGTTAAGCCATCGTCTACCCTCTAGCTCTTGCTCAGTTCTGGGCTGGAGAATGTCACGTCGATGATCGACTTCGCACCATTTCTGCCGTATGAAGATTTTTTTCCAACGTTGGCTAGATCTAGGTTGAACTTTGTAAAGCCTCCAACAGGAGTGGGGTTCGTAAAGCACTTCCCCACTCAACAGCCCCAGCGTTGAAGTCACCCGCCATCACCACATCGTTAGGCAAACAAGTCGGCCATCTGGGCGAACCTTTCGGTAGACCAGCGTGGTGGAGCATAGCAACTGCAGTAGAACACTTCGTTCGCTTTGGCAACCACGTAACCCTCGTCTGAGGTTGCAACAATTCCCTGAACCGGGAACTTGCTCGTCGTCCATATGACCGCCATACTGGACCTATCCACAACCCAGTTACCGTTTCCGGGAGGGAGGTGGTAGGGGTCCGATACGATGGCGATATACGACAACGACTCAGTGGCTGCTTTTTTTTTGTTAGGGAATTAGGATTACGTTGTCCATTGATGTGAACTTTTGTAATATATTCCAGTCATATGCTATACGTGTCCCTTCGCAAAATACAATGACCACTATTGTTGTGAGTGATCAGGTACCTGCACCGACACGCTCCCAGTCAGGTAAAATATGGTTCATGAAGCCAATCACCTTTCCAGGATTCAAAGACCAGATCTCTTTGGGCTGTAAGAAGCCACTGCCAAGAAGCCTTGATCTGCGTTTAAATAATGCACCACAACTGCAAAGCAGATGTTCCGAAGTCTCGCGTTCCGTATTACAAAAGCGACAGATATCATCCTGAACCCGGCCAATGTTCTTTAAATGATATCTACTCGGACAGTGCCCCGTTACTAGGCCGACATATGTACAAAGATCTCTTTTGTTGTGCTCTAGGAGTTTTTTTGAATGGTTTTCGTTTGGTGTGATAAATCTTTTAGATTGGGAACACTTTTTGACATTCAACCAATTGGTTGTCACTTTTTGTTTCTCCCAGCGTTTAAGCTCCATTTTCACTGCACAGTTTGATATACCACAGAAAGGTTCTGGGCCGATAAACTGTGAGTTAGATCCTTGTTTTGCAAGTTCGTCTGCCCTTTAATTCCCACCAATGTCACAATGTCCTGGAACCCAATACAAATTTACTGAGTTTGTTTGACACAGCTGTCGCAATGTGAGAATACATTCCCAGACAATCTTCGATGTGCATTTATAAGCATCAAGTGCTTTCAGCGCTGCTTGACTGTCAGAAAAAATACAAATATTTGCATGTTTGTATTTTCTAGTCAGACAAACATACGCACATTCAAGGATTGCAAAAATCTCTGCTTGAAACACTGTTAGCCAGTGTCCCATTGCCACTGAAATATTAATTCCAGGGCCAAAGATTCCTGCACCAGTTTTTGTACCTATTTTTGAGCCATCTGTGAAAAATATCGTTGAACCGGGACGGACATCAGGAACTCCGACTTCCCAGTCTGTACGCGACGTTTCGCGTACCTTGTAGGGAATATCATGGTTATCCTGAGGTGTCATCCAGTCTCCATTCATACTCATCACTGGCCCTCTTTTGAAAAAGTCCAGTATAGTCAGGTGACCCACAAGATCACCTGACAAGATAGTTTTTGTTCGTTTGAGCCTCAATGCACTCTTTTCTGCTTCAAGTTGCACGTATTCGTACAATGGCAACAGATGAAGAATTGCATCAAGAGCTTTTGATGGGGTGCTGCTCATTGCTCCTGTTATAGCAATGCACGCAAGTCGTTGAACTTTATCTAGCTTTGTTCTGGCGGTGGATTCTTTGGTTTTCGGCCACCATACTAACGAAGCGTAGGTCAGTTTTGGACGTATAATCGATGTGAATATCCACATCACCATTTTTGGTCTCAAGCCCCACTTTCTTCCAACGGTTTTGGAGCACAACCATAATGCACTGACCGCCTTGTTGATTGCATAGTCAAGATGTGCATTCCAGTTTAGCTCGGCATCAAGGATAACTCCTAAGTATTTAACCTGTTCACTGAATGGAATTTCTACTCCTCCAAGCTTGAGAGTTTTTAGATTGAATTTCCTCTTTCTAGTGAAAGGTTCGATTACAGCTTTTGACGGATTAATGCTGAGACCCTCCTTTATACAACAAGAGTGGGTATACTCCAGAGCCTCCTGCATTCTTTCCGAAACTATGTTGTCAAACTTTCCTCTTACCAAGATGACTATGTCATCGTAAAGCCCACAACTTCGAAATCTTTTGCTTCTAAGCTTTTGAGAAGATCGTCCACCACTAAAGACCACATAAGTGGCGAAAGAACTCCTCCTTGCGGACATCCTTTCGTTGCCCTTATCGTGATAGACGAACCTCCCAACTCAGAAGTGATTTCTCTTTTTGCAAGCACAGTATGAATCCAGTCAACAATACTCGTGTGAAATCCTTTTTTCCTCATTGCACTAGACATTGAAGAATAGGACGCGTTATCAAAAGCACCTTCAATGTCCAAGAAAGAGCACAGAGCAATTTCTTTAGCTGAAGGTGACTTATCAATTTTCATAACCAGCGTATGAAGCGCTGTGATAGTGGATTTTCCAGTTTGATAGGCAAACTGGAACTTTGAAAGCGGTTTTGTTTGCATGTAGGATGTATGAATGAAATCATTCAGCACTTTTTCCATTGTCTTCAACAAAACCGAAGAAAGACTAATGGGTCTGAATGATTTAGGATGCGTCCTATCACGCTTCCCAGTTTTAGGAATGAAGATTACTCTTACTACCCTCCATTTTGATGGAATATGATTCAACCTTAAACTGGCCTTGAAATCTCAATGAGAGAAGGAATCAGTATTGCTTCACCTGTTTGAAGCAATGCTGGAAATATTCCACCTACACTTGCAGACTTGAATGGCTCAAAGGATCTCATAGCACTTTCCACCCTGGTTCTCGTAAAAATTTCATCCGCCACATCTGATACAGTACTTTCTGTTCCAGTAGACCCAGAGCTAGTCTGCGTGGAACAAATTTCAACTAAATCAGAGATGGCTGAATCCGTCTTTTCAATAGAACCGGGAAAATGCGTTTCCATCATTAGATTTAAGGTATCACGAGGACCACTAGTATAGATTCCGTCATGACGCTTTAGATTGCCAAGCTCAACGGTATGATCTTTGGCAAGAGTCTTTTGTAATCTGCAAACAACTGGAGTTCTTTCTATAGATTCACACATTTGAACCCAAGACCTCTTTTTAGATTTCCGGATTTCATTGCTATATTCAGTTAAGGCTCTTCTATATTGAGCCCAGTCTGAAGTACGTTTTGCTTCATTAAAAAATTTTCCGACTATTTTTTCGAAGAGTTTCAAGCTTCTTGTTCCACCATGGCACGTCCCTACTTGATGACGATTTTTTTTTTTTTTTATTCTCACTTATTTTCCGTCGGTCTAGTTCCGCCACTGTTGTGGCCAATCACCGACGCCCAGGGAGGCGACTCCACACCCAGGACCCTAACTCACGACCCGTTTATTAACGGACCGGCGCCAACGGCTTTACTTCCTCATGCGATGGAAGGCGTGATCTTAGAGATTTTTCGCCTCAGAAAATCTCCCGGTGTCGGCTAGGATTGAATCTAGACCAGTTGGGTCGGTTGTGAGTGGATCACGCCACCTCACAACCATCGACACCTATGTTGGCGGTGGGATTCAAACCCAGGCGTCGAGCGTGGTTGGCGGAGACGTTACCAACCACACTAGGCCCCCGCTCTTGATGACGATTGTTTGACGGGACAACTATTATTGTATGCATTTATCACCATTTCATTTAGCTGAATTGTCATAGATTCCAATTCTGAAACTGTTTCAATTCTGCTACAATTTAAAGGTGAATCTTTTCGCAAATATTGTGCATATTGATCCCAGTCTGTTTTTTTAGGATCTCTGTAAGTAACAGATGATGGTTTCCCACCAATCCATTTGAACAAAATGTGCTTGTGATCAGATAGTGAGGTTTCATCCGATACATGCCAGTTAGCAATTTTCTCAGAAATTGCTGGACTGCATAGCGTCAGATCCAAAACTTCACCTCTGATAGCGTTTGTAAATGTTGGTTTGTTGCTGCTTGGTGTAGCAGCTGCTGGTCCACGAAGCAATAATTCGGGTTCACCTCAGGCCTCCCATAAAGTGGTTGGCGTCCCGTTTTTCGTAAAAAAACATACACTTAGAAAACTCCCCCATTCCTTCGCTTTATGGTCTGCACCCTCCCTCGAAATACCGGACGCAAATGTCTGGTTGCTGTTGTATGCTCAGGGGGCATACAGACCAGCCGACCTCCAGTTCACCTTCCTTTAGTGCCAGGTTAGCATCCGCCGACGTTAGTCGGAGGGTGGCTATCTGGGTACCCGCCGGACCTTTTCGGAAGCGGATTGCCTCATAGGCCACCCCATCCCGCTTTGCGTTTTAAGGGCTTGTGCAATGTCGCACCTCTCGGTGATTTCGTCAAGGATTTTAGGCTGGACTGTCACCTCTGAGGTGAGTGCCCGAACTTGCACATCCCTTCGGGACGGTGTAGAATGGTCGCAAAAACGAATTTGACATTTAGACCAGCAATGTTATATGCAGTCCCCATCTGGACAAGTTGTTGTACAACCAGAAAGAAGATGCTTCAAAGAATTCAGAACAAACTTCTGAAAATGATATTGAAGCGTCCTCGATGGTTTAGCACGAATGAACTACACAGGCTTACTAACGTGGAAACATTAGAAAATATGTCAAACCAAATTATCAATAAGTTCCGACAAAAATCGTTGCAATCCACAATTACAACGGTTAGCTCACTTTATAGTCAGTAAGATAGGTGTAAGATTAGATTAATGTTCATTTTTAAACTTCTTTTTTTCTCTTGACAAGTAGGTTTACAATTTTCCTACAATTATATTCCCTTAACTGCGGAAGCAATCACAATCTTTTAATGACATAAAGCTTAAAATATACCGTGCTGGATCGGAATCCGTACACCTAAGCACATGATAATCTTTGACGGTCAATATAAAATCAAGAAATCACTTATTGCTTCAAACTGACAAGTTTACTCATAGGTCTACTTATATTTTATCACTATTTTCAAGCAAAATGATTAAAATCACTCTGAAAGTCGAAAAAATCATGTTTAAACAGAACATGTTTTGAATCGAAATCCGTACACAGTTTTTTGTCTGAATCAAAACCCGTACACTTTTGAATCGAAATCCGCACACACGCGATATAGACTGGATCAAAGTCCATACAACAATAAATCAAACTCCGTATAGATGTAGCAGTACAAAAATGAACATCTTTTATTAAAAATTTATTTTTAAATTAACGAAAAAATATATTTTGAGGATCAATTGGTTCCTAAAGTTTCACACGGTTTTCTATTTTTTATATCAGCTGAAATAGTGCAATTTTCGTAGCGTTTCATAGTAACCGGAACGCCGGAACCTCTCGAAGCTTCCCGGTGCGACTTTCCTTTGCGCACCTCAGTCACAGCTCGTTCGAAATTGTTTGCCGTATATTTATACTTGTTTCCTTCCATTATATGCTGAAAACAAGAAGAAAGCTCAACAATATATGCATGATACACACGCTGTACGGATTTCGATTCAAGCAAATAACAAGAATCAAAATCCGTACGGCACAGTTTTTGTTGAGTACATACAATTTACACAATTTACCAGTCCCATGTGAATTTCCATCACTTTTGAGATAAACCTCAGAAACTTCTTTACATTACGTGTGCTCTCGAAAAATTACAAATAAAGTTATGCTTGTTGCTAAAATGATGAAAAAAATATAATGTTTGGTCAGTCCCACGTTACAAATAAACGCAAAACAGGCTCAGAGCTGAAAATAACTAGTAGAAAATCATAGTAACTTTCATTAAAAGACCAATTGAAGTGTACTAATCGGAACAACAATAACCTTATTGCATATAAAAGTATTCTTCCATATATATTTACCTCAGATGAATGCATGTTTCAATTTTTTGTTCGTTGATTGAATCAATAGGAAGGAAAAAATGCAGTGGTTTACCTGCGTCTACTGCGTTTTACTCAGTTGTACGTTTTTGGCAGTGTGACTCTTATGTGTTCATGGGCAGTATACAGCTCGAAAATGACAAAGACGTACCTTTCCCATCAATTTCAAAAAGATTCGAATAGTACAGAGTAAAGATTCAAAAAGATTCACAGAGTACAGAGTACACTTATATCCCAATTGAAAATCGTTTTTATCTGAAGAACGTTTCTTTAGTAAATTCTCTAACGATACAACGAAATGACAACTGAAACCGATACACGATTGATTTTTCATTTTTAATATTTTTATTTCATGGCCTACTGGCGCATAGTTTAATTTAACAGAAGGCCAACAGCTCAACGGATATGTACATGTAACTACCATATGAATCTTCATTTTTATAAAGCTTAAAACTAAAGAAAAACATCAAGGTGTACGGATTTCGATACTGTACGGGTTTCTTTTTTTTTCTCGCTTATTTTCCATCGGTCTAGCTCCGCCACTGTTGTGGCCAATCACCGACGCCCAGGGAGGCGACTCCACACCCAGGACCCTAACTCACGACCCGTTGATTAACGGACCGGCGCCAACGGCTTTACTTCCTCATGCGATGGAAGGCGTGATCCCAGAGATTTTTCGCCTCAGAAAATCTCCCGGTGTCGGCTAGGATTGAATCTAGACCAGTTGGGTTGGTTGTGAGTGGATCACGCCACCTCACACCAATCGACACCTATGTCGGCGGTGGGATACGAACCCAGGCGTCGAGCGTGGTTGGCGGAGACGTTACCAACCACACTAGGCCCCCGCTCGACTGTACGGGTTTCGATCCAGCACGGTATATAATAGTGTTGATATGTCACCGTTTTTGGCAGAACACACAATAAAAATTCTGAATAAATATTAGTAAATAATTAATTCATCACAAAACATCCCCCCCTATTAAAAAAAAAAAATATAAAAAAAAAATTAAAAAAAAAACGAATTTGACATTAAGTGATTTATGAGTTTACTTAATCCAATTACTGAATATTCCCCGATTTAGCTCAACCTTACTATATTTCTTATTTTTTTCAGTTCGATTCGCAAGCGGAAATAACAATACTATTGATTTTTTTTTAAATATTCAAAGAAAAAAGAGGTTAGAGGATGGAAATCCAATGAATTGAAGATAAAAGAATTAGAGAATCAGAGATTTGGGCAGCGGTTCTCAACCATTTTTTGTCCGCGTACCACTTGGCGATATTTTTAAAGTCAATTGTACCCCCTGGCTTCGGATGTTCTCTCAGAGTGAGAGAGAGAGAGAGCGCGAGAGATAGAGAGAGTGGTGGTAGATCATGTTGTCGTAGTCCGGTTCAGTTTTAATTTGAATTATGATTTGTTTGATTGTTACAGTCATGTCAAAACAATAAATGAAATTCGCGTACCCCCTAAAGGCTATCGCGTACCCCTAGGGGTACGTATACCCCAGGATTAGGGAAACCGCTGGATTAGGGAATCAAAGACCAGGAAATGTGAAATTAAAGAATTAGAGATTATAGGCCTAGAGAAAATATAGATTAGAGATTAGGGATCAGACAATTAGAGATTAGAGGATAAGAGATTAGGAATTAGGGATTAGATAATTGGAGAATAAAAAATCAGAGATTTAAGTATTAGAGATAAACTGTTCGTTTGCTAACTGGGCTGAGGGCCTAGCCCAGTTAACGAATGTCGCTCGCTAACTGGGCTGACATTTCAAATGTCGTCAAATATCGAGGGAGATTTCGATGTAATGGCGCTAGGCAAAACTCTCAACAAAAATTTCAAAATGTTTTAAACAAATACACTAAGAATCCCGACTGATGAACAAAAAATGAGAAAAAAATAAATTATAAGCCTTGCGTGTGCTTTATATGCACTTACCGTTGCCTGGAAACATATTCTTTTCATAAAACATTTATTTGACCTGGAAACGAATAGATAAACATCTAGTGGATCGCATGTGTGATGACAACCAAAATCCATTGAACTGAAAAAACCAATCTCAATTCACTATTCATGTGCCCCTATCTCTTTTTGACAGCAATATGCCAAACGCTGATTTTTGACGTTCATCTGCTTTTTAACTGGGCTATAGCCCAGTTAGCGAACGCCCAGTTAAAAAGCAGCCCAGTTAAACAGCACCCAGTTAGCGAACAGTTACTGTACTTGATAACTAGAGTTTAAAAAATTAGAGATTAGCGTATAGAGATTAGATATTAGAGACTGGAGAATTGAAAATAAGTCTGGAGATTAGACCTTAAAAAATAAAAGATTAAAGAATGAGAGATTATAGATTTAGTTAATTAGCGAATTAGAAAATGAAAATTAAATAACTAGAGAACTAGAAAATTAGAAATTAGAGAATGGAGATTAGATATTAGAGATTGGATATTAGAAATTAGAGAATAGAGAATTAGGAATTAGAGAATTTTGTTTTAGATAATTAGAGATAAGAGAAGATGTAGAGATAAGAGAACTGAAAAATAAAAAAGTAGAGTTTAAAGAATTAGAGATTAGCGATTAGGGATGGGAGATTAGAGTTTAGAGACTTAAATTTACAGATAAGAGATTAAATATTAGAGTTTAGAAATTGAAGATCAGAGATGAAAAAGAAAAACAACTAAAGATTAAAGATTAGAGAATGGGCGGGGGCCTAGCGTGGTTGGTAACGTTCCCGAGAATCACGCTCGACGCCTGGGTTCGAATCCCACCGCCGCCATAGGTGTCGATGGCTGTGAGGTGGCGTGATCCACTCACAACCAACCAAACTGGTCTGAGGCGAAAAATCTCTGGGATCACGCCTTCCATCGCATGAGGAAGTAAAGCCGTACAGTGCGTGTTGAGCTGCCCGACAGATCAGACGTATTTTCGGTTGCTTGTGGACTGGTCTTTGACTGCCTATAGCTTCAAAGTTTGTGTTTTGTCAGTGTGTCTTTTAAAGATTACCTGGAAGTTAACTTACATCAGTCTTTCTCAAGACTACCTATTTCTTTCTTTCTCAATACTTGCAATTTGATATTATTTTTGAACTTTTTTCGTATCACCTGAAATGGCAGGACGAAAAAAGAAACCACGCATCGCTACGGGGAGGAAAAGAGAGGCATCTCTTTCTGAAACTAGCTTATGCAGTGAAAATTTATATGATATTCTGCCTGAGCAAGAAGCCGGCGAAATTGAAATGTTCGAAAGTAAAACTATTCAAAGTGAAATTTCTGTAAAAAAGGAGAAAGTTCCACCTATTGTGGTAACTATTGCTTCTGAATTTAATATTTTTAAAAGAGAACTTTCTACGTTTCTCTCCGACGTCAAAGTTACTTATCAAATTGGCCGAAGAGGCGAATGCCGTTTACTGGCCCAAACATTGAAAGATTGGAATCGTCTTATTCAGTATTTAACTGAAAAGATGTATGAATTTTTTAACATATGACACTAAGAGCGCCAAGCCGTTCAAGGTCGTATTGAAAGGTCTCACCAACGATCAAACCGTTGATGAGATCAAAATTACTTTGACAGAATTACTTGGTATAGCCCCTACCCAAGTAATTTTGATGAAACAAAAATCACGAGGCGAAAACAGTGAACTGGAATTTCCCTTGTAAATTATTTAATTCATTTTAACCACAGTGAGGTTAATAACTTAAAATTTTTGAAAAAGCACATGCTTTATATAACGTGCGTGTAAAATGGGAATTATATCGAAAGTTTGGCGGAGATGAAAAGCATATCACCCAATGCCGTGTTTGCCAACGTTATGGCCATGGTTCAAAGTTTTGTAACATGGACCAAAAATGCCTCATTTGTGGAGACTCTTCTCACAAAAAGGACAAATGTCCTGTGAAAGAGAGTAAAAATTTTCACTGTGCGAATTGTAACGGCAACCATATGTCGAATTTTTATCAATGCCCAGCCCGTTTAGCAATTGTTAAGGCAAGGCAAGGTAAACAAAATTCAAAACAAACTTCAAAACAAAATTCTCCAAGCGTACCAGTGACGCATAGTTTACCTACTCATTTGCATACCCGTTCAACTTATGCACAGGTTACAGGTAGTTCGAACATTATACCGCCTAGTGTTGGTAGTTCGAAAATGACCGTTAATATGGGTAAGCAAAACACGCTAGAAAATAATTGTACACCTATTACTCCAGCTAATATTGCTGCCGAAAATATTTTTTTCTAATGTCAACTGCCTGGGCCTATTACGGCAGGTAAACTTTCTTTTTTTGCAACAGGCAATGTTCGATCTTATGAACGCCATGTTGCAGGCAAAATCAATGTTTGAAGCCATTCAAATAGGCACAAATTTTACTATTAAAATTGTTTCTAATTTAAAATTTAGCAATGATTTTAAATAAAACAATTAAAATATTAAATTGGAATGCTCGCTCATTGAAGGCCAATGAGAATGAGCTTTTTAATTTTTTAACAGTAAATAATGTGCATATTGCAATTATTACTGAAACATTTTTGAAACCTAACATAAAATAAAAATATGAATATGATATGAAATACGTGGTTCATAGATATGATAGGATTCAGGGTTCCGGCGGTGGAGTTGCAATTGTTATTCATCGCCGAATCAAATATCGTGCTCTTCCCCATCTTGAGACGAAAGTTATTGAAACTTTGGGAATTGAAGTTCAAACTGAACTTGGGATTTTATTTATTGCCGCAGCATATTTACCATTTCAATGCACACGCGAGCACAAAAATTATTTTAAAGGTGATTTACAAAAACTCACCAGAAATCGTTCGAAATTTTTTATAATCGGCGATTTTAACGCTAAACAACGTTCATGGAATAATTCTCAAAGTAATTCCAATGGCAAAATTTTATTCAATGATTGTTCTTCAGGATACTATTCTATTTTGTCTCCGAATAGTCCTACATGCTTTTCTTCTGTAAGAAACCCTTCAACAATTGATTTGGTGCTTACAGATCAAAGTCATGTATGTAGTGATTTGATCACACATGCTGACTTTGATTCTGACCATCTCCCAATAACTTTTTCTTTATCACATGAATCAGTTTTAAACCCTATGAGCTCTGTTTTTAATTATAACAAGGCTAATTGGGAAAGATACAAAACTCACATTGAGAGAAATTTCAATAATGAGCTTGATTTGCAAAACGAAGTGAATATTGATTCCGCTTTGGAAGCATTAAAATGTGCAATTGTTGATGCCAGGAATTATTCTGTTCCAAAGGCTCAAATGAAATTTGATTTACCAATAATTGACGAAAATCTTCAGCTTCTAATTCGTTTGAAAAATGTCCGCAGACGTCAATGTCAACGTTCTCGTGACCCTGTTTTTAAAACTATTTATAAAGATTTACAGAAAGAGATTAAACATAGATTTACTCTTCTGAGGAATCAAAATTTTGAGACTAAAGTTGAAAAATTGAAACCATATTCAAAACCTTTTTGGAAGCTGTCGAAGCTTCTTAAGAAACCTTCAAAGCCTATTCCAGTTTTAAAAGATGGTGAACGTTTTCTTGTATCCAATGAACAAAAGGTTCAAAGACTTGCTCAGCAGTTTGAGAGTGTTCATAACTCAAATTTGAATTTTGTGAGTCCAATTGAAAATGAAGTCACACGTCAATTTGATTTAATTTCTTCCCAGAATTTTTTACCTGCAGAAATAATTGAAACTAACTTGAATGAGATTAAATCAATTATTAAAAATTTCAAAAATATGAAAGCACCTGGTGACGATGGAATCTTTAATATACTAATCAAACATCTCCCTGAGAGCACAATGGAATTTTTAGTGAAAATTTTCAATTGCTGCTTCAAAATTGCATATTTTCCCAAATTATGGAAAAATGCAAAAATTACTCAGTTTGCTTCTTCAATAAGTAAACTGTTTGAGAGAATTATTCTTAACAGAATGATGTCACACATCAACGGAAATTCAATTTTTG
This sequence comes from Wyeomyia smithii, assembly GCF_029784165.1. NCBI lineage: Eukaryota > Metazoa > Arthropoda > Insecta > Diptera > Culicidae > Wyeomyia > Wyeomyia smithii. The sequence continues at coordinate 95,060,938 of NC_073695.1, forward strand.
CAAATGAACAGTTTAGATTTCGCCATGGGCATTCCACAACTCATCAATTGCTCAGAGTTACTAATATGATACGAGCTAACAAATCTGAAGGTTATTCCACTGGAGCTGCTCTTTTAGACATAGAAAAAGCATTCGACAGTGTTTGGCATAAAGGTTTGATTGCGAAATTGCAAACTTTTAATTTTCCAATTTTCCTAATCAAGATTTTAAAAAATTATCTTACTGATCGAACTTTGCAGGTTGTCTATCAGAATTCAAAATCTGATAGATTTCCTGTCAGAGCAGGTGTACCTCAAGGTTCAGTCTTGGGTCCAGTCCTGTACAACATATTCACTTCAGATCTTCCTGATTTGCCTCCAGGATGCACAAAGTCATTGTTCTGCGATGACACAAGCATTTCCGTAATAGGAAAAAGTCTTCGTGTCATATGCAGTCGATTGCAGAAAAGTTTAGATATTTTTTCTTCCTACTTGCAAAAGTGGAAAATCTCTCCCAATGCTTCTAAAACTCAAATGATAATTTTTCCGCATAAGCCTAGGGCTTCTTACCTCAAGCCAAACAATAATCACGTTGTCAAGATGAATGGGGTTATTTTAAGTTGGTCCGACAAGGTTAAGTACTTGGGACTAATTTATGATAAAAAACTTATTTTCAAAGAGCACATTGAGAGTATACAAGCCAAGTGCATCAAATATACGAGATGTTTATATCCTCTCATTAACAGGAATTCTAAACTTTGTTTGAAGAATAAACTTTTGATTTACAAACAAATTTTTAGACCAGCAATGCTTTATGCTGTACCGATCTGGTCAAGTTGCTGTTCAACAAGGAAGAAAACTCCTCCTTGGTCCTCTTTGGTTTGGTACACTCGAATTACATAGACTTACTGGTGTTGAACCATTAGAAGCTATGTCAAATAAAATTATTAGCAATTTTCTACAAAAATCGTTGCAATCCTCAATTGCTACGATAAGCTCTCTTTATAGCCAATAAGATAGCAATTAAGTTAGTTGTAAGTTTACTTCCCCTTTTCTGACAAGTAGGTTTAAATCCCTACGAATGATAAGTCCTAATTGCGAAAGCAAACAAATCCTAACAATTGAAATTACAAATTTCTAACAGTGTTGAGAAGTCACCATTTGTGATTGGACACACATACTCATTATTTACTAATATTTATCATAAATACTTAAGCTACTAACAAATCCCCCCTTAAAAAAAAAGTAAAGCCGTTGGCGCCGGTCCGTTAATCAACGGGTCGAAAGTTAGGGTCCTGGGTGGAGTCGCCTCCCTGGGCGTCGGTGATTGGCACAACAACAGTGGCGGAACTATACCGACGGAAAATAAGCGAGAATAAAAAAAAAAGATTAGAGAAAATGTGATTAGCAAAAGGAAGGATTAGACATTAGGGAAATTAGAGAAATCAATATTAGAGATTAGAGGACCAGAGAATTTGAGAATTAGAGATTAGCGATTAGGGATGAGAGATTAGAGTTTAGAGATTTAAGATTACAGATAAGAGATCAAATATTAGAGTTAGGGAACATTCATTAATGACGTAGCATTCGAGGGGGTGGAGGGGGTTTGCAGTTTTGTGATGAAATGTGACGAGGGGGAGGGTGGGGGGTCAAGCCTAGCTACGTAGCAAATATAAAACTAAGAAAAACATTTGGATTTTTTTCTAATTGTTCTTTTTTATTACTGTTTTGTATGTTTAGGGTAATTTTTTAACTTCTTTTTTTTTCTTGTTCATTTATGACACAAGGTACGTTTTTGATAACAAAATTTGCAAAAAAAATTATGATTGTTATTAATCTACTTCATTATCTAGAGGGGGTCCTGAAATCAAGATTAGAGATTAGAGAACCAAAGAATTAGAGAATTAGAGATTAGATATAAGAGATTGGATATTAGAGGTTAAAGATTAAAGAATTTTGAATACGAGTATAACATTTTTTATAATACGACATAACAGAATTACAAAGTTAAAGAATTAGAGAATTGGAGATTAGTGAACTAGAGAATAGATAATTGAAGATCAGAGGACTAGAGAATTAGAGATTAGATAATTAGAGATCAGAGAAGAAGTGATGAGAGAATTAGAAATTAGAGACTACAGAATTAGAATTTAAAGAATTTGAGATTAGTGATTTAAAATTAAATATCAAAGATTAAAGATTAGAGAATAGAGATTGGAAATTAGAGATTTGAGATTAGCGACTAGAGAATAGCGAAAAGGAATTCTAGATTGAATATTACTGTTAGATTATTTTCGTCAGAGCCATATTTATTTCGAAAATTTAAAACAAAAGTAGTACAAATTTAATTTTTTTTCTTGGCATAATCAGAAAATTGAATCAAGCCGTTACAAATTTTACTTTTGTTTTATGCTTCCTTCTCCTTTGAGTATGTTTAAAATAAATGAAAAGAGGGGAGAATTAAAGGCTCAAGCCGTTATGCTACTGTAACTAGTTTTTCGTTGAATTTAGCATGAGTTAGAGTAAGGTTTATATAAATAAGGCGTTATTTTTTGAAATTTTTTGCATACATGCAAATTGTCATTATTACGAAGAAGTGGCTTGATAAGTGTACCAGAATATTTGTCCTAGCTTATTCAACCGCAAAGTAGGGAATCGAATGTCTTCGTCAGTGGTTTTCCTCGGCAGGTTTTCTGCAGCAATCTTATGCAAAAACCTGCCGAAGAAAACCATTGACGAAGACGTTCGATTACTATTTGTTCGCTCAATTTCGCTGTAACAGAATTTCTGCAAGAAACGCTCAGAAAGGCAACATAAAAAAATAAAATATAAAATAAATAAAACATAAAATAAATAAATTAAATAAATAGTCGCAAAGTGAAATTGGGTGAGCTGGGTAGGACCACAGGCATTTCAATGACATTTACACGTGAAGGAGCTGTGTGTGCAATGGATGCCGCGTTTCTTAACGATTGATCAAAAAGACCAATGTGTCAAACGTCCAACTGAAAATCTGGCATTGATTACGCACAAAAAGTTGGGATTTTTGCGATGATTCGTGATAACACATGAAACATTAAGTCAGTAGAGTGCTTGTCAAAAGTGGTCCGAAGCGCCAAAAAACTGCAAAAATCAACCCATAAAGTATTGGCTAGTATTTTCTGGGATTCGAAAGGTATAATATTCGTTGACTACTAGCATGGTGAAACAACCCATAAACATAGTATCGCAGCCAACTGTTTAGTGTACAGAACAATTGCGGGGCTAGCACTGCGATCCTACTGACATTCTCCTACAGTCTCTCCTTCTACTTGAATGAAGAGGTGGAGTTGGAAACAAACGACTGTTTCGAGGAACTTGATGCGCAGCATTGCAAAACTGGCCTGGAAATGTTAGAGGACTCTATTTATTTGCTTTTTTATTTTATTAAAGTGACTTTAACATCGTCACTCTTAGAAATCTGTTGATGGAGTCTAAATCGAAAAGTAAAACAGTTTTTAGACAAAAAAGATTATTTTGTAGACCAAGGACTTTTTTCACTAATGTAGTAATCGGAAAAAAACATGAAAATTTAAAAAAAACTGCTCCTTCTTCATAGACTTTTTGCGTTCTGACACATCTGCTCAACATCTCCGCTGTTCCAATTATATATTATCTTAATATACGACTATTTAATACTTGAAAAAGCCTACATACATATTTTAATTGTTTTTTAAAGCAAAAATGTCGTTTAATCAAAGTGGTAAACCGATTAATATTATCGGTTACGACGACATTCTAGACGTACAATTAAGGTGTCATTGACAGACGTCCTGTCAACACAAGTTGCAGACATTGTTTATTCATGACAGTTGATTTGAAAAATTATCCGAACCTGAGCGCACAAAATACAAATTTTGCAATATTTCAAACTGGTAATTAGTGACACGTCCATATTCGCCGGTGCATCGATCGCCGCCGAAGTAAAATGTTTTCTCGGTGCACAGCTCTAGCCACATATTTGTCTGGAGGTTTCACAAACGATTATGATCCAGAAATAATAGGTGATCGTTTCAGTCTCTTGTAAACAAATATTCAACAGTTTACTGAAAATGCTTTAAGAACTCCTCAACAAACAACACATACATGAAATGACATCTTCCATTCTGTTTTCCACTAATCTGACATGTAAGCTATCGTCATTTACTGTCATATTACTAACCATCCCAAGAGACTATTGAAATCGTAACTATTGTTCCAGACACCAGCCAAAGCCCAGGATAAACAAACAAACGCAATTTATGTGTCACTGGCCTCAGTCACGTTTCTGCACAATGAATGACCGCCGGACGGAAAATGCTCGTTACTTCAAACGGAATTGGCAAGCGACTCCCGGGTTAGGACGGTATAAATGTAAACGTGACCCACTTTGGTCCCGGTCTCGACGAAAGGAAATGCGCATGAAGATTTACACCGTCTCGTCGCCAAGGGTGGGTAGTAATGTAATCATGAAAATAAAATTTGTCTAAATTAACAGCCTTGAAGAGCCGAAGTTGCGTGTTCACTATGCCGCACGGTCATCGTTTTATTTGCACGAGGACTGTCCTTCAGTCCTATGTGTACGTTTCATCTTATTCAATCACGTTCAGCTGACTGAAAACTGAAGCCGGTAGTGTCTACTGACCGGATAACGTAGGGTCTACACGTGTGCTTTCATCAGACGTGGTCATATCGTTTTCGTTGCTTATGTCAGTACTTCGCAATAAATATTTATAATTGTCATCATCACTTGTTTGGCTTGCCAGTGTGGGTGCAGCACCACGAATGCTATGAGGCCCTGTGGGAGTTTTTCCAGAAGTGAGATTATCGGATTAAAGTAGAAAAAAAGTCGATCGAGGTGTTCAAAGAATTTTGCTGGTTGTTAGCGCGTTACCTTAATTTATATTACTCTGTGAAAGTTACACTGACTCCTCTATAATAAATATAAATTGGCGTGTCGTTCCATTTTGATAAACCCTTCTGTCACGGAAGCTCTTTAGTCACGTTTTTTTTTCTGGAACGAGTGAATGTTCTTGTCAGCATCAAAGAGCATTTGGTTTTTGTTGATGGCCGGACGGCGGTGAAATGCGTATTTACGCGCATATCGTTTATGGCACTTTTGTGCTACTGATATTATGGTTGTTGATGTTAATATTATTTGGAACGGTTGTCCTCTCGTTGGAATACCTTTTCCAGAAGTATGGATGATTTTACAACAGGCGAGCGACGCTTCAAGTGACAGATACCATAACGGCACTAAGAGTGACTGTTTTATTGCAATAGGTCGTCAAATTATTGCTCAAGCCTTTCAGAGTCAGATGAGTATGTACTATATAGTTTTTTGTGTTCTCTTTCTTATTGCTCGATAAACTTTTTTATATTTCTCTTCTATATTAGGCCGTTACAAATTTAGTTTTATTTTCATTTTATGACAACCTTCAAATATCTCTTGTTAATATTATTGGGTTTTCGACAGCGTACATGCTTAATTTAGCAACAAACAAGTCCAGTGACAGCGAGAGTGACGTTAAAAGGCCAGAGAAATTTATAATGATAATAAAACGTTATTTTTCAACATTTATTTGAGTGCAGGTTACAAACGTCGTAATTTTCATGCAAACTTTTATCAAAGATATTTCTATTTCTTGTCTCGGTATTATTTTTTTTCGCTCTCCCCTTGGCTTACTTAAACAACTTTGAAGCTGAGATAAATTCTTTTAATTAATTCTGAATGCTCAAATGCTCGTACCCTTCTCAAAAATAACTTTGAGCCACACTCATTTTTTCATCTATTATTTACAAGTTTTGCCTTTCAGTTTTCCATTTTCAGTTTGTTTATATGTTTTGTATTTTCTTTTTTTATCATCTAATTTACTCTCTCCAATCTCATTATATAAACAATTTCACATCTTCCCTGGTGTTTCAGCATTTGCATCAATTAAGATTACTTAGAGCGCAAAACTGGAACCCCGTAGTCTAATTCACCCCTCATCCCGTCTTATTTCGTCTGTGCAATGCCAACAATCAGCTCCGTGAGAAATTAATTACCAAAGAAAAGTCCAGCCGAAGACTAAACCTAATAATCTACGTTTCCTGTTCGCTCCGGTCAGGCTAGTTTTCACTTATTTTAGGACGTTTTTCTCTACTAGTAGATTTTTAGATTGGAAACCGCATGAATTACGAACTGGATTACACTGTACGGATTATGCTGCAAGCCAATTAGATTACAGGATAAAGAAAATCTGACGAAGACCCTTGTTTTACATTTGATTTACGGATGGATCACTAGAAAGTTTTACCGCAAATTTGGCAGAGAGGAAGAAGGTTAGGTCAATCAAAGAAATAGTTACCGGTTTCCGTTATACTCTACTAAATTTTTTGGAAATAAATATTGAAATTCAGTCCGCAAATATATATTTCGACTGTGACATACAGTCTTCCTCAGTGCTTATGTGGACTGGTAAAGAGCAAAGCGTAAATCCTGAGAAGCGTGCATGAGTGTTGTTTATAAATTTCTAAACTTTCAGCTACGTCTAATTTCCATAAATTATTAACGGGGCGGAGGAGGTGAATGTTATCCGAAGTTAGTGGATGTTCCTCGTTAAAAATATGTTCAGCCACTTTTGATTTGAAAAGGTGTGGTGGGGCATTTGTTGAAACTTTACTTGCTTTGGTCACTTCTGCGAAATGTTCTTTGAAACGTATCCCTAGGTTACGTTTAGTTTGTCCAATGTAAACCATGTCACAGTGACTGCATGCAATTTTATAAATTCCAGCTTTGTTCAGGGTATCAATAGGGTCTTTGGTAGACCCTAATTTTGTTTTGAGTTGGGTATTTCTACTAGTGTAGACAATATCCATCCCAAATTTTCTAAATTTTGAACGAAGTGGGCGTGTCAAGTTAACGTCATATTCAACGGCTACCCTTTTCAGATCTTCTGTTATTGGGGTGAGTGTTGTAAAAGATTTCCGAATTTGAGCACGCTTCTTTTTATCAACAATGGCTTGAATGATACTTTCATTGTAGCCATTAAGTTTAGCAATTTCGAAAATATATTCCAGTTCCTTTTGCTTGGCTACTTCACTTAGAGGTAAAGTTTCCATGCGGTGGATCATATGATGGAAGGATGCCATTTTATGCTGGAAGGGATGGTTTGAAGTGTTAGGTATTACCCGTTTTGTATTCGTGGGTTTCCGATAAATTTCAAATTCCAAGTCCGTAGACTTTCTGACTACAACGACGTCCAAGAAAGGGAGTCTGTTGTTGAGTTCTTTTTCAATTGTGAAGTTTATATTTTTATGGGTATTATTAAGGGATATGAAAAAAGTTTCAAGATCCGCCCTTTTCAAAATACAAAAAATATCATCCACATACCTCCACCATCGAATCGGTAAGATGTTTCTCTTCTCTAATGTACTTTCTATATTTGCCATGAAAAGCTCACATAGAAAGGGAGAAAGAGGATTCCCCATTGGTGCCCCTTTAGTCTGTTTGTAAAATTTACCACGAAATGTGAAGAAGTTTTCTTTCATGCAAAGGCGTGAAAGTTTCAACAAACTGTCAACTTTCTTTTTCCAAGTATTATCAAAATATTGAGAAAGAAGCCAGTCCTCTAAAAGGTTTAAGATTTCATTCACTGGAACGCTAGGAAATAAGGCCGTAACGTCAAATGAAACCATTATCTCATCAGATTGGATGTTACCCGAGGATTTTAAATTTTCAACGAAATCTCCGGTGCTCTTTACTGATCGACTTGGAAATTTATGGGGCATGGCTTTTTTTTTTTTAAGGGGGGATTTGTTAGTAGCTTAAGTATTTATTATAAATATTAGTAAATAATGAGTATGTGTGTCCAATCACAAATGGTGACTTCTCAACACTGTTAGAAATTTGTAATTTTAATTGTTAGGATTTGTTTGCTTTCGCAATTAGGACTTATCATTCGTAGGGATTTAAACCTACTTGTCAGAAAAGGGGAAGTAAACTTACAACTAACTTAATTGCTAACTTATTGGCTATAAAGAGAGCTTATCGTAGCAATTGAGGATTGCAACGATTTTTGCCGAAAATTGTTAATAATTTTATTTGACATAGTTTCTAATGGTTCAACACCAGTAAGTCTATGTAATTCGAGTGTACCAAACCAAGGAGGACGCTTCAAAATCATTTTCAGAATTTTATTCTGAATCCTTTGGAGCGTTTTCTTCCTTGTTGAACAGCAACTTGACCAGATCGGTACAGCATAAAGCATTGCTGGTCTAAAAATTTGTTTGTAAATCAAAAGTTTGTTCTTTAAACAAAGTTTAGAATTCCTGTTAATAAGAGGATATAAACATCTCGTATATTTGATGCACTTGGCTTGTATACTCTCAATGTGCTCTTTGAAAATAAGTTTTTTATCATAAATTAGTCCCAAGTACTTAACCTTGTCGGACCAACTTAAAATAACCCCATTCATCTTGACAACGTGATTATTGTTTGGCTTGAGGAAAGAAGCCCTAGGCTTATGAGGAAAAATTATCATTTGAGTTTTAGAAGCATTGGGAGAGATTTTCCACTTTTGCAAGTATGAAGAAAAAATATCTAAACTTTTCTGCAATCGACTGCATATGACACGAAGGCTTTTTCCTTTTACGGAAATGCTTGTGTCATCGCAGAACAATGACTTTGTGCATCCTGGAGGCAAATCAGGAAGATCTGAAGTGAATATGTTGTACAGGACTGGACCCAAGACTGAACCTTGAGGTACACCTGCTCTGACAGGAAATCTATCAGATTTTGAATTCTGATAGACAACCTGCAGAGTTCGATCAGTAAGATAATTTTTTAAAATTTTGATTAGGAAAATTGGAAAATTAAAGGTTTGCAATTTCGCAATCAAACCTTTATGCCAAACACTGTCGAATGCTTTTTCTATGTCTAAAAGAGCAGCTCCAGTGGAATAACCTTCAGATTTGTTAGCTCGTATCATATTAGTAACTCTGAGCAATTGATGAGTTGTGGAATGCCCATGGCGAAATCCAAACTGTTCATTTGCAAAAATTGAATTTTCGTTGATGTGTGACATCATTCTGTTAAAAATAATTCTCTCAAACAGTTTACTTATTGAAGAAAGCAAACTGATTGGTCGATAACTTGAAACTTCAGCTGGGTTCTTTTCCGGTTTTAAAATGGGAGTAATTTTTGCATTTTTCCATAATTTGGGAAAATATGCAATTTTGAAGCAGCAATTGAAAATTTTCACTAAAAATTCCATTGTGCTCTCAGGGAGATGTTTGATTAGTATATTAAAGATTCCATCGTCACCAGGTGCTTTCATATTTTTGAAATTTTTAATAATTGATTTAATCTCATTCAAGTTAGTTTCAATTATTTCTGCAGGTAAAAAATTCTGGGAAGAAATTAAATCAAATTGACGTGTGACTTCATTTTCAATTGGACTCACAAAATTCAAATTTGAGTTATGAACACTCTCAAACTGCTGAGCAAGTCTTTGAGCCTTTTGTTCATTGGATACAAGAAAACGTTCACCATCTTTTAAAACTGGAATAGGCTTTGAAGGTTTCTTAAGAATCTTCGACAGCTTCCAAAATGGTTTTGAATATGGTTTCAATTTTTCAACTTTAGTCTCAAAATTTTGATTTCTCAGAAGAGTAAATCTATGTTTAATCTCTTTCTGTAAATCTTTATAAATAGTTTTAAAAACAGGGTCACGAGAACGTTGATATTGACGTCTGCGGACATTTTTCAAACGAATTAGAAGTTGAAGATTTTCGTCAATTATTGATGAATCAAATTTCACTTGAGCTTTTGGAACAGAATAATTCCTGGCATCAACAATTGCACATTTTAATGCTTCCAAAGCGGAATCAATATTCACTTCGTTTTGCAAATCAAGCTCATTATTGAAATTTCTCTCAATATGAGTTTTGTATCTTTCCCAATTAGCCTTGTTATAATTAAAAACAGAGCTCATAGGGTTTAAAACTGATTCATGTGATAAAGAAAAGGTTATAGGAAGATGGTCAGAATCAAAGTCAGCATGTGTGATCAAATCACTACATACATGACTTTGATCTGTTAGCACCAAATCAATTGTTGAAGGGTTTCTTACAGAAGAAAAGCATGTAGGACTATTCGGAGACAAAATAGAATAGTATCCTGAAGAACAATCATTGAATAAAATTTTGCCATTGGAATTACTTTGAGAATTATTCCATGAACGATGTTTAGCGTTAAAATCGCCGATTATGAAAAATTTCGAACGATTTCTGGTGAGTTTTGTAAATCACCTTTAAAATAATTTTTGTGCTCGCGTGTGCATTGAAATGGTAAATATGCTGCGGCAATAAATAAAATCCCAAGTTCAGTTTGAACTTCAATTCCCAAAGTTTCAATAACTTTCGTCTCAAGATGGGGAAGAGCACGATGTTTGATTCGGCGATGAATAACAATTGCAACTCCACCGCCGGAACCCTGAATCCTATCATATCTATGAACCACGTAATTGGGATCATATTTTAATTTTATGTTAGGTTTCAAAAATGTTTCAGTAATAATTGCAATATGCACATTATTTACTGTTAAAAAATTAAAAAGCTCATTCTCATTGGCCTTCAATGAGCGAGCATTCCAATTTAATATTTTAATTGTTTTATTTAAAATCATTGCTAAATTTTAAATTAGAAACAATTTTAATAGTAAAATTTGTGCCTATTTGAATGGCTTCAAACATTGATTTTGCCTGCAACATGGCGTTCATAAGATCGAACATTGCCTGTTGCAAAAAAAGAAAGTTTACCTGCCGTAATAGGCCCCAGGCAGTTGACATTAGAAAAAAATATTTTCGGTAGCAATATTAGCTGGAGTAATAGGTGTACAATTATTTTCTAGCGTGTTTTGCTTACCCATATTAACGGTCATTTTCGAACTACCAACACTAGGCGGTATAATGTTCGAACTACCTGTAACCTGTGGATAAGTTGAACGGGTATGCAAATGAGTAGGTAAACTATGCGTCACTGGTACGCTTGGAGAATTTTGTTTTGAAGTTTGTTTTGAATTTTGTTTACCTTGCCTTGCCTTAACAATTGCTAAACGGGCTGGGCATTGATAAAAATTCGACATATGGTTGCCGTTACAATTCGCACAGTGAAAATTTTTACTCTCTTTCACAGGACATGTGTCCTTTTTGTGAGAAGAGTCTCCACAAATGAGGCATTTTTGGTCCATGTTACAAAACTTTGAACCATGGCCATAACGTTGGCAAACACGGCATTGGGTGATATGCTTTTCATCTCCGCCAAACTTTCGATATAATTCCCATTTTACACGCACGTTATATAAAGCATGTGCTTTTTCAAAAAATTTTAAGTTATTAACCCCACTGTGGTTAAAATGAATTAAATAATTTACAAGGGAAATTCCAGTTCACTGTTTTCGCCTCGTGATTTTTGTTTCATCAAAACTACTTGGGTAGGGGCTATGCCAAGTAATTCTGTTAAAGTAAGTTTGATCTCATCAACGGTTTGATCGTTGGTGAGACCTTTCAAGACAACCTTGAACGGCTTGGCGTTCTTGGTGTCATATATAAAAAATTTGTACATCTTGTCAGTTAAATACTGAACAAGACGATCACGACCCTTTACTGAGTCGGCTAATAAGCGGCATTCACCTCTACGGCCAATTTGATAGGTAACTTTAACGTCAGAAACAAACGTTGAAAGTTCCTTTTTGAATATATTAAATTCAGAAGAAATAGTTACCACAATAGGTGGAACTTTCTCCTTTTTTAAAGATTTTATATTTTGTATAGTTTCATTATTGGTAACTTCCATTTCACCAGCTTCTTGCTCAGGCAAAATATCAAAAGGATTGTCACTACAGACACTCGATGTGTCAGAAAGAGATGCCTCTCTTTTCCTCCCCGCAGCGATGCGAGGTTTCTTTTTCCGTCCAGCCATTTCAGGTGATACGAAAAAAGTTAAAACAAATGTTAAATTTAAAAGTAGGTAGTCTTGAGAAAGACTGATGGGAAATAACTTTCAGGTAGTCTTTAAAAGACACACTGACAAAACACAAACTTTGAAGCTATAGGCAGTCAAAGACCAGTCCACAAGCAACCGAAAAAACGTCTGATCTGTATGACAGTTCAAGACGCACATGGGGCATGGCTTGAAAACAGGATTTACGCTTTGCTCTTTACCAGTCCACATAAGCACTGAGGAAGACTGTATGTCACAGTCGAAATAAATATTTGCGGACTGAATTTCAATATTTATTTCCAAAAAAATTAGTTGAGTATAACGGAAACCGATAACTATTTCTTTGATTGATCTCAATCACTCTGCTAAGACGCTCGTTATAGATTTTCTAGATTTGAAGAAGGTTAGGGTTAATACTTTTTTGCTCCATTCAAACAGGTAAAAAAACTACAATTCATAGACTTTAAAGATTTTAATAACCGCTTAAAATTTATGCTTTTAAAACAGATTGATTGTCTTCAACTATGAAGTTATTTCCGCTCCAGTGGAACGGTATTCTTCGTTGGCGCACAGTATCCGCCCATTCTTTTTTCTCGTTCATAATGTCCCGGTACTGGTCATTGGAAATGATGGCACACTCGAAGCGAGTTGCGATCTCTAGCATGAACCGGTCATCATAGCACTTGGCACGGTCGGGGAATTCCTTACAGGGAGTCGTAATCAGTTGTCCATTGCGATAAATCGCACTGAGAATGCTACTATCGTTGGATTCTCCTGGTTTTAACCGAGACTTTGGCAGCATGCCGTACGCTTCATAACCGCGTTCTCGGAAATAATCCAATGCCAATTGCACTCCTCGACAAGAAAATCCTGACTCTGGGTGAAAATAACCCACATTGCAAGCATCCAAGAGAACTATCCGTTTTCTTATCCGACCGTTATCCGTAGGGCGTCTCCGATGTGAAAATCTCGTTCTTCTGTTACCTCTTTGGGCAGTACCATTTGAAAAAGTTCGGCTGCGGCCATTATTTGAATTTCGGCTAGTATTTTTTGGTCGAACCGAAGAATTTTTCGTTTTATTAACTGAAACCATTATAATAATTCAATCCAAAAACCTGAATAGCGAGCCCGTAAATGCCAGGTATTAAACCCAGCCTACTGGATCAACACAATTTCAATGATTTTTTTGGTTGTGTGGTAGAGAAAATAAAAACTTTGGAGCAAAATCATGCTAAATGACCTATCGACCATTTTGTTTAGTGCTTGACTGCTTAATGGCTAAACTTCCTTCGCCCAAAACTCTGGAACATTTCGGGTTGTTTCTGTGTTTTCTTCTTTTATTCGTCTCAACATCTTGACAACTATTTTTCCACTATGGGCTCCAAATTGTCGACATGTTCACTTTTAAGTGTAGCAATCTATTTGTTTAAGGCCTTTTTCGCCCAACAAAAAAAGCTTCTGCTTCAGAAAATATAACTGAATTGTTGAAATAAAATGGTCTTTTTTTAAATATCTTGAGTAAATGCTGCTATTGAATAATTGAGTCAGGTAATATCCAGATTGTCTCAAAATTGCTAAGGTTACACCTATGATTTTCACGTCAGGTGATCCATGTTCATCGGATAATTATAGACCAATGTTAACACTGTGCATGTTCAATAAAATTCTTGAAAAACTTTTAGTTAGTAAGCTTTCAGATTTCTTTTGGAGGAACGATCTATTTTACTTATTTCAATACGGCTCTGGGTAGGCTTGCAGTACGTCGATTACAATCATAGAGTAAGTTAACTATATTAATAATAGAATCGATGGGTGGTTGTGACTTTCTTTTTAGATGTCGACACTCCTTATCATGAAATTTTGCTAGAAAAACATCACAAGTATGGCATAAGGGGGTTTGCTCATAACCTAATACAGAGTTATCTTGATAACAGGAAACAATTTCTAAGTAATAATATGGTTAGAAGTTCAAGTTAACTGGGGTGCCGCAGGGCAGTAACATTTGTCCACTACTTTCCTCAGTATATATAAATGACTAAGGTAATTTGCCCCTGAAAGGTGTCCCCAGATTCTTTGCAGATGATACTGCAATCTTTGATTCAAATTTTAAAAAAGCACTATCGATAGCATCAGTTATGACTTGCGAGAGCTTAAAAATTAGCCTGAAGGACTTAAGCAGAACTGCTACTGCGACAGGAATCTGCGACAGTTGGTCGCAAGCCAGAACCCCAATTTGGTGCTGCATGGCTGATTTGGGATTGGTACTCCATACCTGCTATGGAGTTGAGAGCTCATTTCCGAAGAAGTTGAATCTTAATAAACACTCAGGTTCAGCGTTACAAAAGTAACAGATGCCGGTTTGGACTTTGCCGATTTTCTTTAAATGATGAAGAACAGGACAATGTCCTGTGGGGAGTCCCGTGATAATGCGTAATTCACTACGTACTAAACCAAGTAGCCTTTTGGTAACCGCAAGGTTGAGATAGATAAACAGTTTAGCTTGTATGCAACCCTGCACCTGTTGCCATTGTGATGCTATTCTAGCTTTTCCCATGTACATACTTAGCTCGCCTGTAATGGCGGATGTGGAGGTACCCAGAAATGGATCGGGTTCAAAATATTACTGAGCAAATCCTTGTCTTGCATGTTCGTTTTCCTCGATTACGCAGTGTTCGGGTACCTCAAGTAACATGGCTTTGTTGAGGCGGGAAAGCTCCCTGAGTGTTGCACTACACTCCCAAACTAGTCTGGAAAAACATTTGGTGAACTTCAATGCCAGTAGTGCCGCCCGACTGTCTAAAAAGATACTGATCTTCGCATGTCTATAATTGACAGATCGTAGCGCAAATGTATATTGCTAGAAAGACGGTTGGCTACCAACCCAAAGAGATAGTGGCTTTGATACGCGTTCCGTAGACCCCTGCTCCAGTCTGGGATCCGATTTTTGAGCTATCCGTTATGAAATGGATGGTGCTTGATGGAAGATTCGGCTTCCATCCAGTCAAAGACTGTTGTCACTAAAGGTGTTTCCTTGAACTTTTTTAGGATGCTAAGGTATTGGCCGAGCTGCAGGCCACCACGGGTCTACGCCTGGCGACCGTCGAGGCCATGCACGCGTGTGTGACCACCGATAGGTGTGTGATAACATCGATTAGTCCTGGACCGGCAGCGGAAGCTTGCCTAGGGAGTGGTGGGGTTTCGGGCATTGGGCAGTCGATTCCCCGTAAAAGCCACGGCCACCCGTAAGCAGCTTCGACGGAGCGAGTAGTGCCGCTCCCATCATCCAAATGCACTAACCTGCCTATTGGGGCTGATACCAGTAAGGTCCCAATTATGGTGTAACGGTCGCTGTGTTTTTAGGTTTTTGAGAGGGAATACGATTTTATACCACGACGTTGGGCTGGCACCTGCACCGAGCTCCCTTAGTAAAGTCGTGTGACAACGGCTTGAAACGGCGAGGTGGCATACGGCTGCAGGGGTCTCCGTCTCGAAAAACCTGGCAGGCCTTCCAGTACGTTCCGCAGTCATTGCCTGATGGGAATCAGGCAGGAGTGGGATCAGATGCCCTTTCCTGACTTACGCCGGTCGGGAGGCGTCATAGTTGCTCATGAGGGGCTATGGCGACCTTCACTAGCCATGACCTCACTGCTCCGGCATAGGCCACCATGGGACCATATAGGCGACCACTCCACCATGACCAAGGGTAGCGGCTGGAAAGGGGACCATTTTAACCAAAATGTTTTCTTATAAAATCGACGAAGAGGCGAAGGTAGTGGATGGGGCGCACGGGTTAGTAAACCCGTTTGCCAAGCGGGGCATCGCCCGGTCTCCACCGAGACTGGCCGATGCCGGTAAAGGCGGCGCACTGGTTGGTACACTTTTTGCGACACCGACAGGGGAATTCCGAGTTGGAGCAAAGGCGGGCACGCCTAAGCCAGCACCAACCGGAACGGCGAAGACTGGTGGCAAGGTGGAAACACCTAAAACCGCCAAGGAGCGGGAACAGATATCTGGGGCTATGCTACCCTCTGCGGTAGAAAGTCACATGAACAAGTTCCCGAGCGTGGAGGCGGTGTCCGTACAACTTGATGAAATACTCAAGTTCACGGACGAACGTAGCAACATATCAAAACACCTGAAACAATGTCTTCTGTTGTTACGTATGAACGTTTGCAGCGCAAAGTCCGAACTCGCGCAAGCCCTTAAACGGGCTAACGATGCCGAAAGCAAGGCACTCGCGCTAGAGGCGAGGCTCAACCAGCCTAAAAAAGGGAGTGCTGCAGCTGTGTCTAAATACACACAAACAGCTGCAGCATCGTTTGCCGAAGTCTGTTCAACTGAACCGACTGGCAAACGTGCGAGGGGCTCTCCGGGGGAAACGGCCCCCAGGACGCAACGAAGGCGGTTGTTCGGTGACAGCCAGGAAGCTGGCTCGTCGGTCCAGCCGAGCAAAGAACCGGCAAACGGCGAAGCCACGGATTGGACCACTGTGGTGAATAAGAAGCGGCAGAAGCGGGAACGACGCGCGAAGCGCGGCGACCGCAATAAGAAGCCACAAGGGGCGAGTAGGCAGAGCAAGGGTGACGCGCTCATTTTCAAGACCGATGCGTCTAAGTACGCCGAAGTCTTGAAGGCCATGAGAGGCGAACCCAAGCTCAAAGACCTCGGCACGGACGTCAGGTCAATTCGTCGGTCACGCACCGGCGAGATGATCCTCGAACTCCGCAAAGAGTCGAAGGGCAAGGGCTGTGCCTATAAAAAGACGGCCCAGGAAGTGCTAGGCGAGGAGGTTCAAATCCGAGCCCTCACTCCTGAAGTGACTCTTAAGCTTAAAAACCTGGACGAGATCACCGAAGGGTGCGACATAGCACAAGCCTTCGAACGAGAGTGTGGAGTGGTAGTGACCGCAGAGGCAGTTCGTCTCCGCAGGGGCCCGGCCGGCACCCAGGTTGCTACCATAAAGCTTCCACTAGCGGAGGGTAACAAGGCCCTGAAGAAGGCCACGTTGAAGGTGGGTTGGTCGGTCTGCCCTCTGGGCACCTTCCAACAGCCTGACGTTTGCTTCAGGTGCTTTGAGCGGAGGGATGAATCCTGGTCGTGCAAAGGGCCCGACAGGTCCAATTTATGCCGCCGCTGCGGTGGCGCAGGCCACAAGGCACGGGACTGCGGTGCACCTCTCAAGTGACTGGTATGCACCGGTAAACGGGACGCCAAACACGCCATGGGAGGCCCCAAGTGTCCGGCTACACGGCCGGCTACTAAGCCGCAGGCCTGAGGGTGATACAGTTAAACCTGAACCACTGCTATGCGGCGCAGCAGTTGCTACACCAAGCGGCTACTGAGTCGTTGTCGGAGGTGGCCATCGTCTCGGACCCATACCGCATCCCAACCGAAAACGGTAACTGGGTATCGGACAAGTTTGGGAAGACGGCCATTTGCACGACAGGCAGGTCCCCGGTCAGGAGATTGTGTCGACCTCCAGAGAGGGGTACGTTATTGCCAAAGTGGATGGAGTATTCTACTGCAGTTGCTATGCTCCGCCAAGTTGGTCTACCGAAACGTTCGCGCAGATGGTCGATCAAGCAACCGTGGAACTGACGGGCCTATGGCCGTTGGTGGTTGCGGGTGACTTCAACGCTTGGGCTGTCAAGTGGGGAAGTCGCTGTACAAACCAGAGGGGCCAGGTCTTGTTGGAAGCTTTGGCAAAGCTCAACTTAGACTTGGCTAACGTTGGTACAAAGTGCACCTACAGTAGAAACGGTGCCGAATCGATTATCGATGTGACGTTCTGCAGCCCGGGACTGATCACGAACTGGAGGGTAGACGACAACTACACGAATAGCGATCACCAATCGATCCGCTATGAGGTAGGCGTGCGGAAGCAAGCAACGAGTAGGGCCAATATTCCATCCTTCTACGGCTGGAAAACACTGCATTTCGATGCAGATGTTTTTGGGCAGGCAATTAGATGGAAGCACGAAGGGGGTGAACTGCTCCCGGATGTGGACCATCTAAATTCGATGCTGTCATGGGCGTGCGACGCCACGATGCCTAGGTCTCGTCCGCCTAGAGAGGGTAGGCCACCGACATACTGGTGGAGCGATACGATAGCAGGCCTGCGCAATGCATGCCTCCGTGCAAGACGGAGGATGCAGCGCGCACGTTCCGACGAGCAAAGAGCGGAACGCGGTGTCGCATTCAGATCCGCTAAGGCAACGCTTAAGAGCGCAATCAGAGCCAGCAAACGAGCCTGTTTCGAACGACTCTGCGCCAGTGCCAATTCGAACCCGTGGAGTGACGCCTACAGGATCGTTATGACCAAGACTAGAGGTGCGCTAGCCCCGGCCGAACAATCACCAGCGATGCTAGAAACGATCATTCAGGGCCTCTTCCCAAGACACGAACCAAGTCCCTGGCCTCCGGCTGACGAGTCACCACCTACCGTGAGTGACGGCAGCCGTGCAGAGGCTGACGATGCGGTAAGGGTGACGGAAGATGAATTGATCGAGATCGCAAACTCCCTGAAGGTAGGCAAGGCTCCGGGACCAGACGGAATCCCGAACTTGGCCATCAAGACGGCCATCAAAGAAGCCCCCGGGTTGTTCAGGGCGGTCATGCAGAAATGCCTTGACGACTGCCTCTTCCCGGACGTGTGGAAGCGCCAGAGGCTGGTGCTGTTGCCGAAGGTTGGGAAACCACCAGGTGACCCATCGGCATACAGACCAATCTGCCTGCTGGAAACGGCGGGCAAGGTGCTTGAGAGGGTAATCCTCAATAGACTGGTGAAATATACAGAAAGTGAGAACGGTCTATCAAGCAACCAGTTCGGTTTTCGAAAAGGTAGGTCCATGATGCAATTCTCTCCGTCACCAGAACGGCTGAGGTTGCAATCCAACGCAAGAGGAGGGGCATTCGTTACTGCGCGATCGTCACGCTTGACGTGAAGAACGCGTTTAACAGTGCCAGCTGGGACTCCATAGCCTTAGCGCTACAGAGTCTCAGAGTGCCGACGCCGCTGTACAAGATAAGGACAACTACTTTCAGAATCGAGTGCTAGTGTATAACACAAACGAGGGTCAGAAAAGCGTTCCGGTTACCGCAGGTGTACCGCAAGGTTCCATCCTGGGTCCGGTACTGTGGAACGCTATGTATGACGGCGTGTTAAAACTAATACTCCCTCCAGGGGTGGTGATAGTGGGCTTCGCCGACGACATAACTCTTGAGGTCTATGGCGAGTCTATTAGAGAGGTAGAGTTAAAGGCCACGCTATCAATACGCGTAGTGGAAGACTGGATGCACTCCAGGAAACTGGAGCTAGCGCACCATAAGACTGAAGTTATTGTTGTAAATAACAGAAAGTCTGAGCAGGAGGCATCGATTAGTGCCGGTACATGCACTATCGCCTCAAAACGCTCGTTGAAGCTTCTGGGGGTTATGATCGACAACAAGCTCACGTTCGGGAGCCACGTCGATTATACCTGCAAGAAAGCTTCCATGGCTGTGGCAGCGCTATCTCGCATGATGGCAAACAGCTCGGCGGTCCGTAGCAGCAGGCGCAAAGTCCTTGCTATCGTGACCACGTCCATACTCAGGTATGGAGGACCAGTGTGGTCCAAGGTATTGAGTACCTCGTGCCATCGCGGCAAACTCGAGAGTACGTACAGGCTAATGTGCCTAAGGGTCGCGTGCGCATACCGAACAGTGTCGTACGAGGCGGTTTGCGTCCTGGCTGGCATGATGCCCATCAGCATCATCGTCAAAGAGGATGTAGAGTGCTTCGACCAACGCGACACGAGGGGTATTCGCAACACCATACGGTCATCCTCAATGGCCACACTACAAAAGGTAGATGGACACACCGACTCATTCCAGAGTTAGCAGGCTGGATTAATAGGCGCCATGGGGCAGTAACCTTCCAGCTGACACAGATCCTGTCAGGCCATGGCTGCTTTAGGCAGTACCTGCATAGGTTCGGGTACGACGAGTCCCCTATGTGCCCCGCTTGTACGGGTCCGCGCTTCGAGCGGGTACGGTACGAAATGCTGGCAGTAAGTGGGATGGACACCACGCCAGAAAATATAGTGCGTAGGATGTGCGGAAATAGGGAAATCTGGGATGCGGTCATCACGGCAGCATCACAGATCGTTAGTATTTTGCAGGGCACCATTCGACGGGAAACCAGCGACGTGCCCCAGTTAGTTAACGGTTAACTAACTGGCCTGTATAGGCTGCTCTGCTACCCATAGAGGTAAGTGCGAAAAGCACGACGGGCCCTCTCCCTGAAGTAATGCCTAACGGCGGTCCCGGGGAGACCAAGGGCTTTAGCTGTTCAGCTTAGGTTGCTCAGCATGGGTAAAAGCAGGATGCTAAAGTACCCCTTCAGGTCATCTCGAGCATCGTTATATTTTTTCGCAGCCCTAGTGCAACAAGCTCGGCTTTCTTCCTCACATAGAGCTGTAGAGGTAGTACGTAGAGCATTTCTTCCAGGGCTGCAGTGGGAGTTGCGCGAGAGACTGGTAACTGAAAGAATGGTCAGTTGACTTTGAACTTTGTTAAATTTTGCCTGGGCAATCGTTTCATAACACATTATTTGAGGCTACCATACGAGGGCTGCCATACGTGGCCAAGCAATGGTGATATAAGACCAGAGCGCTAATTGTGGTTTTAGCCTCTCAGGTCCTGCCGAACAGTGTACTGCAAGCAAGATCGCTGAAGTCGCATTCTTGATAGCGTATCCTGATTGCGCAGTCCAGTTGAGCAGTTGAGAATGATTCCAAGGTTATTGGTTTCATTGCTGAAACTCAATATTACCCCATTCAATAGCGGAGGAGTGATTGAATGTATCGGTCGCTTGGTAAAGGGTATAATGAATGTTTAGTGGTGTAAATGCTCAACCCTTATTCGAGGCACCGGAGTGTTCAAGGTGCTAAGTGCCGTTTGCATTTGACTAGATGGAATTTCATCAAAATTTAGCCGAACAAAAGGCACTACGTCATCAGCATAACCAATAACTTTATAGTCTAGCTGCTATAGGTTTGTTAGAAGAACGTCTACTACCAGTGACCATAGTAGGGGCAGAGAACCCCACCCTTTGATTGCCTCTATTGTGACAGACATTTCTCCCCATGCAGCAGCTATTTACCTCCTCAAAAGCATCACTTGGATCCAGCTCATTGTAGTATTGTCGACTCCTTTATTTTGTAGAGCCGTGTCAATAGATGCAAAGGACGTGTTTTCGAAAGCTACCTCAATATAACGAAAAACGCAGACCGATATTTTTGTATATTTTAGTGACTTTTTGATCTCCATCGTCAAGCAACGCAGAGCGGTTCCAGTACATTTGCCCTGCTGACATCCATACTGATGCTCATGCAAAGGTAAATCCTTCGGAAACTCGCTGCGACTGTAGTTATCCGTAATTTTCTCCATTAACTTGAGAAGTGTTGACGTCAGACCCATTGGCCTGAAATCTTTGCGCAATGTTTAATTTTTTAATTTTTTAATCAGAATTTGATTATTTTTTAATCAGAATTTGATAAAAACACTACAGTAACGTTGCGCCGGTTGTAAGGGATATGGCCCAGAGTAAAGCTAGCTTGAAAAGTTGATGAGTTCGGACATTATGACCCCGTTCGATTTTTGCAAAAAGATCTACCAATCTGCCATTCATTCCTAGCGACTTCATAGGCTCTGAAAAACTTAGTGCCTAGTTGATAGAGGTCTACGTGAGTAAGTGAGTACCGAGGAGTCACGTGATATCGTGCAGCTTGGTCCGAGGTTCAAGGACTATGAGTGGCTTGTTGATGCTTCGGTAACACCGCACAAGCGCGCGCCCACGTCCATCGGAAAGTAAGCGAAGGTAACGACCATCTCTTGTGTGACGTTAGTCGTTGGGAATTCCACCGCAATAGCAACCAAATCCCGTTGGATGAACTTTGAAATGGGAACCAATTGCATGTTTTTGGGTTCAACAGAATTGCAATCCTAGAATTTGACTGTTGGTTGCAAAAGATCAACTCACCGTTAATGTTAGGTAATCCAAGAATCCTGGTGTCGTGAACCCATGGTTATTGGTTCAGTGCAACGGATAGCTGATCTTTGGTGAACCTTCTGCAAAGAACACTAGAAGTGCCCGTCTTCTGCAACAGGTTCTCGTTGCAGTAGACGGCAGGCAATAGAAGTACGTTTGGGACGGAACGCGGCTTTGAAGGTTGCGACTGTTCAGAAGCTCACGCTTCCTCCTCTTAACCTTCTCGCTATCGTTGGAGTGCATCGCACAGGTGGTAGCGGTACACTCTCTGAGGGGGTCTCCGTATCTTTCCTGCCATTGTACCAGGATTTTCTGCCAAGCTGCTGTATGCGTGCTTTGCCGTACTTGTAGGTCAGCAGGAAGCTTTGTGCCGCTATGAGGTTAGCGAGCTGTTGGTCCTGCTCAACCATCAGTTCGACGGTCTTTCTAGTAACGTTGCGATAGCATACTCACTATGCACGTATTCTGGTTTACGAGTAGACGTAATTCTCTCATTTGTAGTGTCCGCACTGTTTTGGAAGTAGCCTATCAATTTGAGGGTCTTCGTGTGCAAGAAACAAAGTTGTGCTCCCTCCCAGGGCTTAAGACAAGACGCTGTAGTCTCCAGCCATCTAACCGTGTCGTTGTCGGCATAGTCAAGTTTGAGGATACCGTCTTTTAGACGGTTTGTGACTTGACCTGAGCGGTTAGTCTGATCGACTGGTTTACGAACTAAACCTTGGGCCTCTCGTGCGAGTTAACCAGGCTTATCAGTCTTTTCAATTCTGCCGTTGCGATTGGGAGAGTTGTTTGAAAGCAGCACGCGGTGACTGAGGTTTAACCTTTGTCATTCAGCTGCGTCTCCGGATCGGGTGGATTGTCCGTCGGCTCTCCTCTTTCTCGCTAGGCGAACCTAGGATTAGTGATGAAACCGAAGGCTCTCCGTCCAGCGATTCGTTGTCGAGGTTGAAGTCCTCCTCCAGTTCCATATCCTCGATCCCACCTTTTGCTGTTGGTTTTGTGGGGCTGTACGCTATGTAGTGTGCAGCTTCATTTGTTCCCGCAGTGGCTTTTTTTAGAATCCAGTTTTGACCCCACGAGTTTACCACGAATGAAGGGGTTCCTCTGTGTGTCACATTAGCCTAATGCAGAAGGCTACAATACTGTGGACGGGTACCAGGTACTCCACAGGCTCCGTTAGCGACCGGGAATTTGTTAAAGTATAACTCGAATAATCTGCATTGAAGTATCCCTTCAAACCAGCTAAGCTTCACTGGGAATCAAATTTAGTAACAATTTAATGTTATTTCACTCTTTCATGTTCCTTTTGTTAGATTTTTAGTCAATTTTCAATCTCAGCTTAATAGTTTCTGGCTAAATTTCGAGTTTTATTTTGCCAGTCGAGCTGAGATTGGTTGCGTTCTTTACCAGGAGGTTCAAAAAGAGCTTTCTGGCGTGGGGGAGAGTAATGGATAATAGGAAAAATCAAGGATCCGTCACAGGATCAAATCAAACGGCGCACAGTGCGTTGACCCATAGAAAAAAGTCGAAAATTTAATGATTTTTTTGGTAATTTTAAACTATGTTTTTATGTTAGTGCAATCTGCTACCATCGTATGAGTGTATTTGTTCAAGTTTATGACGTCTCTGACACGCGTAGTAAGTGGAAACAAAATCAAAGGTTAGCGAGTGAAAAAGCACGTGTTTCAAAAGATTGATATTGGCGCATGATGCATTCTCTCTGATACACAAAAACTAAGTGACTTCTAATCGAAACTTGGCATGGATTCCATGAATAAAGATTTGTATAATCCATTTATATACAATTTAGAGTGATTGTTGTTGCGAAACATCGTGAATCAGCCGGTGAACATAAAGTTATTCACAAAAAAACTGGAAAACATCAAAATTTTCAAACAAGTCGTGAAAAAATCTACCAAATTTTTACAATCAGAGATTTATGTTGAAAGTTACTATGAAAGGCAAAGAAACAATAGACATTAACTTCAACTGCTAATTTTTGCGAATTTTAGACTTTTTTGCATTTTTGTAGATCAACTTGCGCGCCAGAAATACAAAACCTTATTTGAGAAGTGGCATCAGCAATCAATTTGCAGTAAAAATGATGCAGTTTTCTCGACAACGGTGGAAGTATTTTTGATTGAAAGATGCTCCTAGAGCCAGTGAGTCAGTTGTGAATCGATAAAATCAACACAATGGTAGCAGTTTGGTAATATACTGTTTTTTGTCCATAATATTATCATACTCTATCACACATATAAATTTGTAACTTGTACCATAATTGGTTCACTTACCCTAGGAGATAAGTCAAGTTTTGGTCTTTTGTATAGTATTTTTCATAAAAAAGTCGTTCAAATAGAAATTGTGCTGGAAAGAAAACCTTACACGAAGGATTTTGACTTTTGTCCAAACTTTCCATATGTTCAACGCACTGTGCGGCGTTCTTGTTTGTAATGGGCAGAGCTTCCAGATTTGTTTTTGCGAAAAATCTTCTCGTTCCGATGTTGCTAGAATTTTGGCAGTGGTTGCCAAACAGGTTTCATTAGATTTATAACCGTTTACACTGGTTGAAAAAATAGAAATAGTAAGCTTTTTCCAGTTTGAGCTCTAGGGCCAAACCTGTGTTTACCAGTGTTATCTTTCTGCACGACATTTTTTTTATAACGTCTTGCTAAGTGTCATTGTAAAATGTTAGGGCTTAGCTTTAAGGACGACCCAGTATCTATCGTTTATGTTTGTTTAGACCATGAGTTATACGGCAAGTAGATCAAACCGGTTGAGTTGACAGCAGCGCATTGCATACGCGCGATGAAAGACTGGATGCATTCCAAGAAACTTGAGATGGTGCATCATAAGATGGAGATCATAGTTGTTAATAATCGCAAGTCAGTGCACTCAACTCTGTGTAGCTATAATTGCACTCAGATAACTCTTGGCCGAGTGCACTCACCTCTAAGAAGCGAAAACCTTGTGATTAATTTTAAGAATATGGCATTGGGTTGAAGCTAACAATCCATACCGAATGCAGTCTAATTACGTAGTCGTACCGGTGTTCGAGAAACAGCTCTTTTTATATCATTCGTTCACAATGCACAGTGGTCCAGGAATGCGATCTAGCGGAACAAAATTAATAACTCCAGATTGTGTTGGTTTCTTGAGATAATGTTTTCGGCAATGTTCATGAGAATAACCAAGCAAGGAATATTTTTGTATGAAAATATTTGTACTAAACTAGCACTTATTTTTTCTTTATCATCTTTTCAATATAGAAGAATGGGTTCCTTCACAAAGTTGTTTATTATTTTTTTGAAAAAAAAAACAGACAAAAGACTTTTATTTTTATTTGTTTTTCTAAGTATACTAACAAACTCGATGAGTTTCTAACTATAAATCTTTTAAACTCTGCACTTTACACTTTTTATTCACTTTCACTATTTAATTCTATCACTTTTCACTTTTCACTTTGTGAAAAGTGAAAAGTTATAGAATTAAATAGTGAAAGTGAATAAAAAGTGTAAAGTGTAGTGAAAATTTTCTATCAAGACACTCGAACAGAAGTGAATAAATTTTAAACTCTGAACTTATCCGCAGAAATAGCATGGCTATGGCCGGTAATTTTTAAGATATATAAAAAAACGAAAATTTTGATGTTTTTTTTAATGTCATATTTCAATTAGCGCACAAAAGCGCAACCTGAAACTCTCAGGGCTGAAAAAATATTAAACTAGGTGTATACAGGCAAAAATTAAGCTCAGAACTCCTTGGAGCTTTCACTCTTTGAGTAATTTGGTAAAATTTCCCAAAAAAAACGTGCCATTTTGTTTCCAATATTATGCCAAATGTCTTCGGAGATGTTGGAGAGAATAAAATATGGACTCTTCTGGTCTAAAAATATTAAGTAAAATATTGAAAATAAACTGTTTAAATCTCACGAGATGTTTTCAAATAGGATACTTTTTGAGATACTAACCAATAACAATAAAGAGGTCATTGTTCAAAAATGATTTGAGCCGTTGAGAGCAAAAGTGGTACATGTACCATTAGGTAAATTTTTCAGGAGACGCGATAAACGAAAACACTCAGATAGTAAATTATTTTCAACAGTTTTTTCCAACCTAACTGCACTGAATCATTGCTGGAAAGGTTACAAAAGACGGTACATGAAAGCATAACGAGTTCTGGTAGAAAAATTTACACAAACTACAATGGACAAACATGTACAGCTTTTGTTATATGGGAAAAATAATGACAACCAAAAAACGTTGAGAGCAAAAGTGGTACATGTCCAGTGTGAGCATGAAGGATGCATTATTAGTTCTCCAATCTTGATACATAGAACATTCATGTCTTCAGCTGAGTTGTCCAAGTGGTTGAGTACTATAGAATGATGATCTGTTTGTTAGAAAATTCTGTCTCTTCGTGGCGCTAGTGTATATGTATTTGATAACAGCATACGAGTTGATACTGAAATAGGTAAAATGCTTTCTGTTACAAAATAGTCTCGAGTATACTAGCGCCACGTAGTGAGAAAATTCCAAAGAAGACAGATCTTCATCTGAAAGTACTCAATCATCTGACCAACTTTGCTGAAGACATGATTGTTTTATATTCTACGATCCTCAACCTACAATTCATCTAACATGCACAGACTGGACATGTACCACTTTTGCTCTCAACAAAATGGTGATTATGTTAATTACCAAAAACTGTTTCGGCTATAACTTTGGTTTAGGTTGTCAAATCTCGGTTTTTCTTGCATATTCTAGTACATTATTGCGATCTGCATCAATTTATGCAAAAAGTGTGAAAATGACACATGGACCACTTTTGCTCTCAACGGCTCATTTGTTTCTATTCCTCTTCATTTCTCCACACATTCAATAAAATATCTTCAAAATCCAAGCATTAGGGTTTAAATTCAAACTGTATGTTTAAACTTCATGTTCCATCTACTACAGGATTTCGAACTTTACTTGGAGGCTCATCAAATAAATTTTCTTTTGTTTTATGATTCAGAGAAATCATCGTTAGAGCCGAAAAGAATATGTATATCAACAGCAAACGAACTACGCGTGACACAATTAAGACGTCATCATGAATGAAAGGCACGATTTTCGAACCACGCCTACTGTGATCACATCAAGATTGTTTACGTGTGCTACAAATGCTTGTTTTTAGACCATAAGAGTTCAAATGTAATTCTCTTTAACATCTTCGAAGACATTTAGCATAATATTGGTCCATGCTATTTCTGAGCAAAGTTCAGAGTTTAAAAGCTTTATAATTAGAAATTCATAGAGTTTGCTAGTACACTTAGGAAAAAAAAAATAAAAATGCAAGTTTTTTTCTCCATTTTGTCCAAAAAAAGTAAATATTTCATACACTGTGGCTTCTTGAATAGTTGTGTCTTTTGAAGAGATTTTTATTATTGGCTAATAAACAACTTTGTAAAAGAAACCATCCTTCCAAATTGAAAAAGTGTAGAAAAAAAATTAGTATTAGTTCAGTACACGTTTAGTACAAATATTTTCGTACAAAAATATTTCTTGGTTATTCTTGTGAACATTGCCGAAAACACTATCTCAAAAAACCAACAATATCGGAGTTATTTATTTTGTTCCGCTAGATCGTATTCCTGGACCACTGTGCAATATTTGTTAGCCATAATTATAGATTGATGTGTAACTCCACTAGTCAGGCTAAATCACATTAGGTTTTTATTAATAAAAGTTATATCACTCAATTTGATCCAGAAAAAAGTTCCCACGAAGTCGTCCGCAATTATCTCACAGATTCACTGTCTAATCGGAGGGGTAAGTTTTCATTTCTATAGGGTGGGTAATTCTACTTTTCCTGCAAAAAGAAGCGTGCCGAAGTCTTCATCCTCAATAAAGAATAGAAACGGCCGATTTGCGTTGAAAATTTGAGTTCTATTATCGCCGAATTCGTTTACCAGGTGCATTTCTGAAAGTTAACTGGTGGTTTATTTCCCAAACTAAGAAAAATAGCATATGATTACCGGTTTCAGCATAAGCTTTGCTTCCCAGTTCGTTGACGACAATGCCGGCCTTTTGAAACACGCGCGAAACACGAATTTGGTCCATTGTACCTCTTCCACGCGCAAGCAGGGGCAGTGAAGCACGCTGTGAAAAAATCTCCCGGATTCCAATCTAAAAGATAGGTGAATTTCGTTTGTGAGAAAATCGGTTTTTCACAAACTAGAGAAACTTACATCTTGTAGCGGCTGACTTAGTTCTCCGGAGAATTCGAACTTGAACTTGGGAATGGTAACATTCACCTCAGTCTCATCCATGTACCAGATAGCCTGATGCAAACTGGTTGAATTAATGCGACTAAGAACATCGTTGATTGAACTGTCTTGGTGAGGCAGAATAAAATACATGGCGAACTTTTCTCCCTGATAAGGTAACCGCAAAAGTTGTGCGTTGAGAGTACTGGAATCGTCATAGTAGAACTGACCGTTTTGCTCCATATAGGCGGTATCGATTTGTTTAGTTGAACCGTAGAACTCTCGCCGTGGGCCGTTCTCTGGGAATGGGTAAGTCCAAAGACCCTTAAAATAGATAGCATTGATCAGAGTGATCACAGCTCCGTCGACGCCATCTGAAATTGGAAAAGAACACTTGCATACTTGAGGAAGTTTGGATTCCTTAGCGGTTGTTACCAGCGCTGACAAGTTCCTGAATTCTACCTCTGGTGTTATCCGACACCCACTGGTTAATGATATCGGCTGCCTTTTTTGGGTTGGAGAACGGAACTTTGTCCGCGGTCACATTATAAAAATGATCCGAAGTAACCTGGTATTTATTGACGACATTGATGAATTCATCCACGAAGATTTTGGTAGCAATTTTAAAATCAAAATCTGGATTGTCTCCCTATATTAGATATAAATGTTGTTAAAATAGTAGAAAGTGAGTTTGGTGATAAAAGTATTACCAGAGCCGAATTCAATAGCGAACGGTACAGAGTTCGGATCACTTTGAGATCTCCGCTAGGATTATGAATCTTTCGCAGTTCCCTTGCAGTCGCTGTATCGAAAACACCAGTTACCTCTCCAGTGGCTTCATATAGCAATGTCAACAAAATTTTCACCGAGAATGGTGAAATTACTGCATTCGATTTTAGATCTTCGAAAAATCGCTATAGTGAAAGTTGAATGTTAGGTACAATAAGATTAGCGTTTCGGGGGTCGATATTAAATGTTACCTTTGTGAGTCTCCAATCGAAATCAACATGTCTTTTACCCGTGAAGCGTTCAGTGACAAACATTGGCGTTGCTGACAGAATACAGCCTAGAATTTATTAACTACTGTCAGAACATATTTCAAAGAAAAGATATATCCTACACACTTAATTTATCTCGGCAAACTGCCCAACAGCTGATCGAGCTCGGCGAAGTTTTTAACAAATGTCAGCAATATATTTCGACGAACATTCAGCAAATATATCGATCTACCGTAAACCAGCATGTATTGACATTTTGTTTGCCAAAGTTCTTGAAAAGTCTGCCGAAAAGTTGTAGAGCATTTCGCTGAATTTATCAGCTGTTGAGTTCTCGGCAATAAAATCTAAGTGTGTACGCGTTTTTTGGAAATTTAACTACGATAGATTTGTTCTCAATAGATCAAAGCCATGAATGTAGTGAATTGATCACATATGCTGGTCTTGATTTTGATCATTTTTTTTATCAATTTGCCCACATTTTTTTCCTGTATGCCTGAAGGGCAGTGGGTACTGAAATGTCACTGCGTCATTCTTTATGATTGTCTTTTGTGGCGGGCCCTGACTGCTGTGCACAGGTTACGGATTGCTCGTACTCATTGATGGAGTAGAACTGTTTTGTTGTAAATCTGTACCCCAATTAGGTACAACATAGTTGATGTAACCAATGACCTGCTTGAGATTAGAGCTCCACACTTGGTATGGAGTTAAAAGGTAGCTTCCTAAGAAGTTCAACCTAGAGGAAGCAAGAGCTTTGCAAGAGCGAAGCAAATGCTCAGAACTCCCTGGTTCAGATTTGCAGAATCGGCAGGTGTCGTTTAACACTACACCGATTTTCTTTAAATGATAAAAAGCGGGTCAGTGTCCGGTAATGAGTCCCGTAATTATCCGTAGTTCACCTACGATTTAAACTAAGTAACTTTCTGGCGGTTCCAGGGTTCGGATAGATATACTGTTTGGCTTGTCTACGACCCTGTACCTGTTGCCATTGGGATGCTATTTCTAGCCTTTTCCAAGTTAGTAGTTAGCTTTTGATAGCCGAAATGCCCAGAAACCCAGAAACGGCTCGGGGCCAATAAACCGCTGAGCTGATCCCTGTCTTGCTAGGTAGTCAGCGTGTTCATTACCCTCGACTCCGCAATGTCCGGGCACCCAAAACAGAAAAACTGAGTTCTGCGGGAAAGTTCCCGTAGAGTTTCAATGCATTCCCAAACAAGTTTGGAAGCGCATTTGACGGACTTAAGTGCTAGTAATGCTGCTTCACTGTCACTTTCCCACATTACATTAACACAAGGTTTATTGAAAAGTGTATAAAAAATAAAGCAAAGCCTTGGTGCTACATTCCGATTTGGAACTTGACCTTCTGTTTGTTGTACCAACTGTTTAGTGTACAGGATAATACTTGAGGTTACCTGCTATATAGAATACTAAATAAACATAAAATCACTCGCTTGTTTCTGAAACGTACAATCAGCGTGTAGACTAGAGATGGTCGGGTATGGGAAATTTGTTACCCGTACCCGACTCATCGAAAATTTTCAAACCCGTACCCGACCCGAACCCGAAGTCTGGTTTGTTTAAAATACCCGTACCCGACCCGAACCCGAAAAATATCTATTCTAACTACCCGTACCCGACCCGTACCCGATAGAAAAAAACGCCGAAATTGCCGGTACCCGACCCGTACCCGACCCGTCCTGGTTTTTTTTTTTAATTTTTTTTAATCAACATGCCTGGGTACCTCGTACATTTTATGCACTGATTGTCATATGTGGTTTCCTAAAAACCTGTAATTTTGAGTATAGATTCGGTTTCATTGATAAATTCTCTAAATCAGTAAAAAACAGATATTAAATAAATAAATAAATAAATAAATAAATATTTAAGTGCTTAAGTCCAAAACATGGGTGCTATATCATAAAATTAGATTCTTTTATAACTTTTCAAAACTCGGCATACTGACGTTTTTTGACATATTTAAAAAAAATATCATTACTTTGAAACGCTCTGCAGCTTCAATGATAGCTTGATTTTTTTGGCCTCGAAGAAAAAGTTGATTTGTAGTTAGTTTTATTACCTATTATAATATATAATATTGTTTTAATTTTTATAAAAACAATTTTTTTTTTGCGAAATTTGGTTGATTTGAGGAGTTGTGCAAAAACTACGTAAGTTGTTTTGGTAAAGGGGACGCCCTGTGGCGTTGCTTGTGGTTGAAGATCATATAATTTTGTTTAATAAAAAGTTAGGGAAGAAGTGCTAAAAAATCATGAAAAATTAAGTCACGTGCTTTATGAACGTCTCCAAATAAAAAGTGGAATGGAGATTCGTGTTCAGCACCCCAAAATTAAGTATATACCATATTTTTGTCGTATTTATCGACACTTTTTTTTTACTTGGCAAGCATTTGTATTAAGTCGCCCCACTGTGCAATGCTCCGCGGTTTTCCTGACAGTTATGAAAAAAGCCCGACAAAAACTCCATTTAAATCAAAACCGTTGCAGGAAGAACTATTCAATCTAACATTAGAAAGCGATAGCATGATGTCATTCCCTTGGTGCATAGACTGCCGACAACTGTCAGAATAGGTATTGGGCGATCTCTCGTTGAGTGATGATGGGCGATTTTCTCTCCGATCTTACCGATTATCGACATTAAGAAAACACCCAGGCTTGAAATGATAAAAATTGAATTCTCACAATTCACGAAAATTGAATTATCCGTACCCGACCCGTACCCGACCAATTGTGAATTTTTCAAACCCGTACCCGACCCGAACCCGAAGCCTTGGTTTTTTTAATTACCCGTACCCGACCCGAACCCGTAGAATATTTTTTGGCGTTACCCGAAACTCGACCCGAACCCGTCGGGTACGGGTTTCGGGTAAAAATACCCGTACCCGACCATCTCTAGTGTAGACCAGTGTTGACTGCACGCATTCACACTGGTTGCTCTGTTATCATCAATTCTGATTTATACAATACACATCTCTCATTCCACCCCAGAAGATTTAATTGCGCTACGAATGCATTCGTTAATCTCCTAAACTGTGGGTATACGAATTACACTAGTGTTTCTGGCTTATCAAAAATTCGAGCACTTATACTTATGCAGCGGTATTATTCTGTTTGCAACTATTTGTAAAAATCCGGAATTTGTCCGGCCAACAAAATCGCAGTGTGTGATAGAATAACTGTGGTTACTGGAACCTTGAAATGTTTGCTGACACGATTTATTTGATCGTTAGGAATGAACTGACTACTAATTCCTAATTGTTTTTATGTACCTAGTTAATAATTTTCTCCCGTAGATAAGTGTTTAGCAAGCAAATATTAGTATCCGTAACACATGGTAAAACTACATTCCCACTCACAAAATATCACAACAGGCACGTTCATCTTCTTCGGACGTCGGCTGAGTCTTACCGCAGTCGGTATTCGGTGGAAACTAAACGCAGCTCGAAGCCGAGAACGATTGCGACGATTGGGGTTTTCCCAATTTTGTGCCTTTCGCTATTTCCTTTCTGCGAAGTTTTCGTTCCAGTCTGCGTTCTTGCTGAAAAGTGAAAATTTATTTCGTTTACGCAAAGAAAATATTACCAACAGCTTAGTAAAATGCAATTACTTAATTATGGGTAAAACTTAGTATATTTGTATATTGATGATTCAGGGTATCCAATTCAACCTAAATGATGACTTCCGTGCAGGTACTCAAAAGTAGGTTAATCGCTTTTACCTAAAATTACCTTCCCGCACAGAAATACGTCAAAAATACGCGTTTTTGAGTAATTTAATTTTTCTGTGTAGATTGAAAGGGTATACTGTGCCCAAAATGATCTACCTACTGTCTTGATTGGGCCTTTCCCAAACGAACTTTACTATTTGTTAAAACAAGTTAGCACATACTTACAAGTCAATTCTAATATTTTTCGATCTGTTGATCTTTGCGTCATGAGTTCTCTATATTATCACATCAAACCTGACAACGCCAACCTTTCTCTTGTATACTTTGATTTCTTGAAGCTCTCTTCTGTTTTGGCGAGTAATTTATTTCTTTTTCTAGCTTCAGCTCAGTCGGAGATTACACAAGAAGAGAATTTCGTCACCAATCATTGACAGACCAACTATTCGAAATCTTATTCTGACGGGCGAACAACAACTAAAACAATTTGCTTAAAAGCTGTCTTTATGCCACGAAGAGGTTTCTTTTAATAGAAATACGTGGTTCTCCAAGATACATGATGGCTGCGGAAATAACAGCAGAAAACGTTTTCAATTGGAGTTGACGGAGAAGTACTTGCATGCAAGCGCTGTGGCTGGAACTGCTCCAAACGACATGTGCATCAGTTGTGTCTTACGAGAGGAGCTTGGCGCAATCTAATTTGCATAAGTTGTCGATTTTATCTGTTGAAAACGATTGATTTCCAAAAAAAAAACACGGTGCAACAATTTTTTTTTGCTTCTATATATAATTTTTATAAATAAATTTCTCCGAGTTTGAACCTATTTCACCTAAGGGCAACAATGGTGCTCTTTTGAATTTTTGAGAAATCGGAAATTTTCTATGTTTCTTCGACGCCATTTTTTTAAAGCCAGTTATCAAAATTCTAAGAGTTAAATCGGACAAAAACTGACTTCGCAATGGTGATTCTACGTAAACAGATTTGGTATAATTTTAAAAAATTCCACAAAGCAAAATAATATCAAATTTGTAGACCGTTAATGGTTCCGCAAATATCTAAATGTCAAATTATGTTGAGGAAAACAGTCTCAGGAACCGATTGATAGGTATCTGATTCACGTAACATCCCTTACTAACACGCAGAGAATCCATCCCCAGGATACCTATAACTCGGTGACGGAATCGTGAAAGGAATCGCAAACACGATCCAAAGGACTCCCACTCACGATTCTTATTTCAAGAATCCTAGAGCCATATACAGGGCATTCCTAAGGATTCTTTTTCAGAAATCCTTTTCAAGGACGCTCAGGAATCCAATGTGAGGAATCCTAGAATATCTATGCGAATCGTATGTGTTCGTCCGGGATGTCTGCAGCATGTCAATTTCACCACAATTCCCCTACAATGCAGAAAAAGGTTTATCTCGACGAAGGATTGACTTATTTGAAATCGGTTTAAGGTAATATCAAGAGTGTGAGCGATACTCAAGATCAGGCTTGTAAACGGTCACCATTTTCGTTTGATCTCGCTTCCTTAGCGTGCGTCACAGTCGGCTTTCGCTCGTAAATGTTAAATAACCAAACCATCGCCGCTCAGCACACAGAAAGAAAAGGATAGTCAAACGAAACTCGCGTATCTAAGAGATGCACACTGTCAATCGTTTAGCGATGTTATTTCGGGGCCTATTTCTGTCTACTTCGTTCATTTATGTTGAGAAATATTATTACAAGATCAATGCTATAAAAAAATTCCAGAATTCACGCACTTAACGTGCGTAATTCTCATTTCTAGAAAAAATGTCAAAATACGTTTGAGGAAAATAACGTCGTGATGGCGATACTCATTTGACATGTTTGTTTAAGAATGTATTCAGACAGCGAGTCTTGGTAGCGTCAGAGGAAGAAGAAGACGATTATCGCAGTGAAAAGTGGTTCTACCGTGACCATTTCGAAGCCTGCTCAAGATAGGTGAAATAGGTCCAAACTCGGGGAAATATGTTTTCGCATCAAAATACATCGAAAAATCATATGTAGAAGCCAAGGCAGAAAAAAATGCTGCTCTGTGTAATAAATGCCTTGGCCTTATTGGAGTGCTTGGAGACTGACATTTTTTATTTTTTGTACATATATAGAGAAAAAAAGGCAAAAGAGTTCCACCATTTATTTTCAAGCCTGGGATTCGTGCATAAGTTCTTAGAAATCATGCAAATATAAAATGTTCCACCTCAAGAACATATAGATGAATAAAACCTACTTTTAGTTGAGTCATAGTAATCTGCATTATTTCATTTGCAATTTTCTCAATTGTGAACATTTCCATATGGGACTCTTATGCTTCAATGGGCAGTTTAGAAATTACAACAAATTTTAATTTGATTGATTTCAGATTCTATCAGTAAATTTTGCTAAGTTATTACAACATTTCCGGTATTGTTAGGAATTAAATTTCGATTTTTCCAATTGAGAAACTTGATCAAAATTTGTAGCACATATAAAAAAAATGCAACCAGTTAGATCACTGGATTAACGTTCATATGTTTAAATATTTGTAAATGTTACGCAGCACTCAAGTGCACTACAAATTTTGTTTTGGTGAGAAAAGTCATTCTTAATAAATTACGACAAAATATCTCGAGTAAATCTAGTATAATTTCAATTGTGAATCTAGTATAATTTAAATTGAAAATCACAAAAAAGCATCGCTCACTGCACTTGTACGGATTTAACCAACATTTTTTTTAAGTTCTCATTATTTACACATACGCAAAATTTCTGCCGTAGCTTCCTTGTTCAAATGTCTAATTGGAAACACCCTGTTTTGTCATTTGTTCCTCAGCTTAATTGACTGTCTGAAAGAAAAATATAACAGGAGGGGTGGTGTGCA
The DNA here is from genome assembly GCF_029784165.1 of Wyeomyia smithii. Classification (NCBI taxonomy): domain Eukaryota; kingdom Metazoa; phylum Arthropoda; class Insecta; order Diptera; family Culicidae; genus Wyeomyia; species Wyeomyia smithii. The sequence continues at coordinate 95,096,758 of NC_073695.1, forward strand.
AAGCCACGACTGCAAGATTGAAGTAGAATACTTCTACAAGAAAGATAACCCGGCTGCTTGCGTGTCAGACATTTTTTCTAGTAAATAAACGTTGACTAATCAGATTAATCGAATTTTGCGCTCCAACAAGGATTGACCACAGAATAGATGAAGAAAAAAAAAGGATTGACCATTTTCAATAATATAGTAAGTTGATTGTCATGGTTGGGGCTTGACAATTTTTAAATTCTGAGATGAAATTTTTTCGGATGTCGTGCTCATGACTGAAGGAAAAGATAATACAGTACGTTCTGAGACACGAAATTAAAGTAAAATTTATAACTTTTACAAATTTGAAAATGTAAACTAACTCAAGATAAATAATGCTTCAATCATCAGGTTTTTATTGCTACCTGAAAAGGACAATTTACAACTTTTACAAATTTTAAAATGTAAACTAACTCAAGAGAAAATGAATTAATCATCAGCTTTTTATTGCTACCTGAAAAGGACAATTTGTTGTTCAATTTAGTATGGAATAAGATGCCGATTACATTTTGCGTTATCACTTACAGTGCGAACAAAGTATTCGTTGTGATAAACTAAACAGTGAAATGCTGATATAACACTCAAAACTAGACGGCTCACGTGTTGTCAAAATGAGTCAACTTTTCATTGAATGCATTTACTAGTGCCCACTATCGCACAGAGGCTGCATTCACTGAAGTGCCTCACTGCATCAGCCGCTATGCTGAGATCCGCTGCGCTTTGTGCTAACAAACAGGACCAAATGAGTTTTTTTGCGATGAAGTGTAGGTTTTTAACCGTTATGTGCTCGACAAAAAAAACACTCTTACATGCCCGGGTACCCACAAATTGTAACTCTGAAATTGGAATAATTATAATTGATACCTCATATGAGTACTATATATAGAGTATGTGTATAGCATATTTGAACGCAATATCTGTGTGAGATTAAAACATCGGTGAAATATCAAAAGAAATCAGATAAACGAGGGTGGAAAAACTAGTTATAGGTAAGAGTTTTTCTGATAGTATAAGCACAATATTTACAATCAATCAGACGGTTCTGGATGGTTCAAAACGTCACATTTAATTCAAGTTCCGTTTTGATGGCCGTTTTGATCACCCGATTATATCTCACCCTGATGATTTTTGGCGTAAAAAAATAGGGAAAGTGATAAAATCGGGAAATTTTTAAAATTTTATTTTTTTTATTGAAGATGTTAAATCAATAACTAAATACTAAAATCAGCGATTTTAATTTTTTTTGGAAAATTCATCTGTACAAACATATGAAAAAAGCTGCAGTTGTTTTTTCATAAATCGACATATCTGAATAATAACAAAAGATAGAGAAAAGTTGTCAAGGAATGAATTTGAGAAAACTGTCTGAGCTTTTATAAAAAAATATTTAAAAAATTCAATTTGAGATCCTGTACTGAAAAAAAAAATTCAAAAACAAAAGTGACTATAAAAAATCGATCATCACTATTTTTTTAAAACATTTTTTTGGATAGATGATTCAGTTGCCTAAAACTTTTCTGAACAAACCTAAAAAAATAAAAAAAACCTAAAAAAATCCATGTAAAGTTGCAAATAAATTACAATTAAGTTTTTTATTCGTTCATGTTTTTGTTTGAATTGGTAAAATGAATTACTTTCTTTTTTTGTAGCGCAGTACCATAAACAAAATATTAGATGTTCTCACAACACTAAACTTTGCCGAAGACAGCATGCTGATATCTCTCACATATTGCAACCAGAAAAATCTTAAAATGTATATAACGATTTTTAAAGCCTTCTCATAGAAAACTTTATGTTGCTTGCAATATGCAAGAGATAGAAACATGATGTCTTCTGTAAAGTTTCTTGTTTTGAGATCACCTAATACTTTGCCTAAGACACCAAGCGTCTATCTTTATCTAATGAAAAAGTAAATATTCTATCTCACTTTTAGGAGGATTGATCACCCAGCTTTCTACATCAAAAGATGCGTTTTCGAATATTTTGAAACTTCTCCGAACATATTATGCGGTTATTATAAACATTTGTATCACTATTCAATTATTCGCACGATAACAGCAAAATGTAACATTGTGCATCGGTTGAATTTTTAATGTAAAAATATCTTAAATATTGAAGCGTAATAGAAAATCAGTTCACCCTGACATTTTTTTAATGAACTGTTTTATGATGATAAAATCGGGGGCAGATAAAATCGGGTACAGATATAATCGGGTGATTACTGTAATTCTACTAACAGAAAACCGTAAATTACTATTTTTCAACAAGCAAATTGTATTAACAGTCACGTCACAATGTACCTTGCACCTAGTATTTTTTCCACTTAAAATATTGTATTTTTTCGCTCACGGGCAAAATATCATGGATTTCGACAGATAGTATTTTTCTATTCAATGCCCATAATGTAAGCAATCTTACACAGATATTGCGTTCAAATATGCCTTATACATGGTAGGTTAAAACGCAGATGGCTTAATAAGTTATGCTCACACCTATTATTTTTTCTATCACTGTATAGTTGAAACTTCGGAAAAACTCATATTTTATATCACGCTCAATTACAACACATTTTATCCACTCTTAACATTATCACTTTGTTTATTTACATTGCTCGATTGGTACCATTGTTTGACGTTTAATTGGTTCCTTTGGTTTCAACTTTGCGCGACTCTATATTATAAACATAGACTCTGCTAAAAAGGTACCCGGGTACCCCGTAGAACACATAACGGTTAACATGGTTTACATCCGCTAACAAGAAAGCAAATGTTTGTGTTTCTTTCTTAATCGGGACAGAGATCGTGCTTAGCTAAAAGCAATGAAGTCTTTGAAATCATCAACAATTACGTACTGTGTGGCACATAAAAATAATTTACCTGGTAGCTCTTGTCATTTTTTTTGTATGCGTATGACGAACATACGTGAGCACGTATACACTCGATGATATGGCGATGGAAGATGGTGTTATTACTTGACTGAAGATGAATATTATTGCTTGCTGAGTAACAAACTTTTTACCGAAAGCAGAATTTCTCATTGCTGCTTACGACGTAACGATTAAAAATTTTGCATTTCTAACGGCCAATTTTAGATAGTCAAGCTCTCATAGCATGTGTTAAATATATGACAGTATGTGCTGTTATTTGACTGGAGAGGAATGTAATTGTTTTAAAGTATCCATTTTGTTACCAGAAGGAGAACTTTTTGTTGTTACTTTTTAAGTAACAAGTAAAAATTTAGCGTGTAGCTACAACTATGGATTGATGAGTCAGATTTCAGTTCACTGTCTTTGGTTTTATGCCACAAAAGATAGAAAAAACTACTGATCGCAGTGGGGTCCGTACAAAAATTGGTTTTATTCAGAAAATTTCACTCAAAGAAGAAGTTTGTCGTGCAATCGGCTGCAATTATTCTGGGGTTTCGTTGCCTATTCGGAAACACCGGTTTTTCTTCCTATAGAGTTGGTATTTCTACTTTTCCAGCAAAAAGGAGCGTGCCGTTCTGTTCATTTTCCATAAAGAAAAGAAACGGCCGATTTGCGTTGAAATTATGAGTTTCGTCACCATCGGATTCGGTTTCCAGTTGCATTTCTTAAAAAAATAGGTTATATATTTTACAAACTAAGAATAACAATATGGGATTACTTGTTGTGGTATACGCTTCGCTTCCCAATTCATTAATGATAATTTCGACCTTCTGAAATACTCGTGAAACGCGAACCGTATTGCTCGTTGAGCGTGCAAACAATGGCAGTGAAGCACGCTGTAAAAACACCTCACGGATTCCAATATGAAAGAGAGAAAAATTTCGGTTGGCAAGAAAACTGCACAGTTATTTATAGATTTGCTGCTGATTATTAAAACTTACATCTTTCAGAGGCTGACTTAGTTCTTCGGAGAAACCGAACTTGAATTTGGGAATGATAACATTCATCTCAGTCTCATCCATGTACCGAAGAGCCTGATGCAAAGTGGTGGCATTAGAATTTATGCGGCTAAGAAGATCGTTGATGGAACCGCCCTGGTGAGGAAGCATAAAATACATCGCGAATTTTCCTCCTCGAAAAGGTAACCGCAAAAGTTGTGCGTTGAGAGTACTAGAATTTTCGTAGTAGAATTGGCCGCTTTGCTCCATATAGAGGGTATCAATTTGTTTCTGCGAACCATAGAACTTTCGTTGTGGTCCGTTCTCTGGGAATGGGTAAGTCCAAAGACCCTTGAAATAGATAGCATTGATCAGAGTGATCACAGCTCCATCGACGCCATCTGAAATTGATAGAAAAAAAGCTGAGCACTCAAAGGAATTTAGAATTTTTGGTGATTGCTACCAGCGCTGACGAGTTCCTGGATTCGACCTTGGGTGTTATCTGACACCCATTGATTAATCATATCGGCTGCCTTCTGGGGTGTGGAAAACGGAACTTTATCCACAGTTGTTTTATAATAATGATCCAAAATAATCTGGTATTTTTTGCTGGATTCAATGAAGATTTTAGCAACAATTTTAAGATTGAATTCGGACTTCTCCGTCTGTTTTGGATAGAAATTCAAGTAGATGGAAATGAAAATAGTTGAAACTGAGTTTCGTAGTGAAAAATTATACCAGGACCGAATTCAATAACGCGCTGTACTTAGTTCGGATCGCATTTTGATCTGCGGTAGGATCAAGAACGGTGTGTAGTTCCCTTGTAGTCTCAGTATACGAAATTGTGCTATCTCCGGTGGCTTCATACAGCAGTGTCAACAGAATTTTCACCGAAAAAGGTGAAATTACTGCATTCGATTTTTGACGTCCGAATACTTGTTATAGCAAAAGGACAAAATTGAGTTTAATAAATCTAGCGTTTCAGGGGTTGGAATTGAATGTGGCCATACCTCTATGCATGGGCGCAATTAAGAAAAACTTCTAGGGGGGGGGCTAGTTTTCATGTATGTCATTTTAAAAAAGAGAAAAAAGAGTTTGAATATGCTTTTTTAATGACGCTTAAAATAGTGTCGAAAAAGCAGAAAAAATCACTTCGGGATAGAATCTCCGAAGATGTACTGAATATCTTGAACACATCGTCAACGCCAAGCTCTTTTAGCAACAATGATTCGATATTGAGGAGAGCTAGATTTGGTAAACGGCTGGGCGTGCTTTTTAACAGTTCACCCGTACTAGTTAGAATAAAATAGACCCCACTGTGGTTCAAGGCATAATGCCCTATTCCTACCTCCACGTGGTACCGACTGGGATACGAGCAACCAAGGAAAAACCGGTGAACCGGTGGGGTAGTTGTTCTCCTTAGAGAGCAGGTTGTCTGCGCGTCTACCCCACAGGCTAGGGGCGGCTCAAACAGCTACTGATTCGGACCGGACGGTTGAACTATGAAATGCGGTGTCTCGCCGGCTACATCCATGGCGGCAGCTCCGTCGCAAGACTAGGCATCGCAGCCCTAGTAAGGCAGCATACTGAAATAAACATACTACGGAGAATCAAGAATTCAAAACGAACCGGAACAATCGGCAATGACCCAGCCGACGAAATAAGGACGACGATTAGAAGCTCAGTACATGTAACAGTAGATCGCTTAATGACCCGGATGTCGACCGGATTCTGCTGGATCAGCTAGAACCCCGTCACTTCGACATCGTTGCGCTCCAGGAGCTTTGCCTGAAAGGAGAGAAGGTACGGTGGATTTGTGGCCGCAAGGCACAGTACCACCAAAGCGGCAGGCAATCAGCGACAGGTTGTGTTTGTTGAGAATTAAAAGCCGGTTCCACAACTACACTATTCCCAATGTGCACTGCCCTCACGAAGGAAGATCTGATACAGGGAAAGAAGCATTCTACGCACAGCTGGAGAAACTCTACGATAGCTGCTTGCGTAGAGATATCAAGATCGTCGTTGGGGACATGAACGTAAGGATAGACTTATAAAAGCCGGTTATCGGCCCGCACAGCCTGCTACCCGAGCAGGACAAAATATCATTATAATATCACAACCAGATATTGGAAATAAACCTCATTTTGATTTTAATATGGTTTACATAGTTGGTAAAATAACAAAAAATAATACCAGAATATTGTTCCTCCAAGACTATATGAATAACAAAGCTTGATATTTCAATAACAAACCAATAATTTGCATTGAAAATCTCGAAAATGACCGATTCAATATTTTCAACTTATTGAACTGAATGCATAACTGAATATGTTATAAATAATCAATGACGAACAATTTTCACTTAAAAATTTACTTTTAATCAGATATTTAAAATCAACTTAAATATCTTATTGAAGGCATATCGAGATATGATATCGAAATGTTATGATATTTTCATATGCATGTTTGAGACGTGAATATCTTTCGAATTACACGATAAGTCCTCATAGCTTAATATACTATTGATGAGTCATGATTTTGTTATGCTCTCCTGCCCGGGTATGCACCAACTTCGCAGCTTCCCGCGGATTAGCAGTCCAAAGTCCCTTCTAACCTCGACCAACGTACAGCAAAACAAATTGACCACGTTCTCAACGACGGCCCGTTCTTCTCAGACATTACAAACGTACGCACCAATCACGATGATGATAGGACATGACCACTTCGATACAAAAAACTACAAAACCCTGATAACCGGTCGTCCTCTACGGAAGTCCTTTTGATATTTTCGAACAGAAGGTGCCTATCGGCGAACAGAAGGTGACTATCTACGTTGGAGCACAAGCGGACGACGGATAATGGCTACAGCGCATGAACCATGAGCTACAAGCGCTGCTTGGAGAGAACCCCATTGCAAACCTGGCGAAAGACATTAGGTTGCGGTGGGCCGGTCACATCGTAAGAATGCCGGACGACAATCATGTGAAACCACTTCTCTTCAGCAACCCTACTGGCACAAGAAATTAAGGGGCGCTGCGTGCATGATAGCTCGACCACATCGAAAGAGACTTGCGAGTGATGAGACGTCTGGGAAACTGGTGAAACACAGCCCAAAACCGAGTAAACTGGCGACTTCTTGACACAACACGAGTTACTACAGCTCTCCTCTGACTGGTAAGGTGAGTAAGAGAGCAAGGGTTGAGAATCGATCCTGGGTGCAGAACTAGTTTTTAGCCAATGAATGACGACATCTCAATTTGTGTTGATTTTGATGCTCTGATAAGTAGCATGGAATGTATATATATATTGAATACAATCATTCTCTGGGAAATTCTAGGGGGGGCTAAACACGTTCTAGGGGGGGCTTCAGCCCCCCCTAGCCCCCCGTAGTTGCGCCCATGCCTCTATGAGCTTCCAATCGAAATAAACATCTCTGTTGCCTTTGAAGGGTAGATCATTATATGTGACGAGTTTTTCTGCGGCAAATGTAGGCGTCGCCGATAAAAGACAACCTAGAAATAATCAAATACCGTAGGTGCGAATCTGACTACTCGAAAACTTACTAACATCATGTATATATTTTTTCTTCTGAATAATATTTCAATACAATAGTATCGTTTTTTTAGCTAAAAACATTAGGGTTGTGTACAAAGCCACGACCGCAAGGTTGAAGTAGAATGCTTTTACAAGAAAGATAACCCGGCTGTTTGCGTGTCAGTCATTTTTTTCTAGTAAATAAACGTTGACTAATCAGATCAATCGAATTTTGCGCTTCAACAAGGATTGACTATTTTCAATAATATAATAAGTTGCTTGTCATGGTTGGGGCTTGACAATTTTTAAATTTTGAGATAAATTTTTTCGGATGTCGTGCTCATGACTGAAGGAAAAGATAATTCAGTACGCTCTGAGAGGCGGAAATAAAGTAAAATTTATAACTTTTACAAATTTAGAAATGTAAATTAACTCAAGAGAAAACATTAACGCTTTAATCATCAGGTTTTTATTTCGTCCTGGAAAGGACAATTTGTTGTTCAATTCAGTATCGGATAAGATGCCGATTACATCTTTTCGTTATCACTGACAGTGCGAACATAGTATTCGTTGTGATAAAATAAACAGTGAAAAGCTGATTTAACACTCAAAACTAGACGGCTCACATGTTGTCAAAATGAGTCAACTTTTCATTGAATGCATTTACTAGTGCCCACTATTGCACAGAGACTGCATTTCACTAAAGTGCCTCACTGCATCAGTCGCTATCGATGCTGAGATCCGCTGCAACTAGTGCGCTATCCATAGCCTTGCCACAGTTGTGGCTGCTATACGCTGCCATTGGTATCCACTGTCCCTCCAGTTTTTGCCTTGCTGGACCACTGTGCACCGGAAGAATGCTGAATAACGAAATGGCCAAAATCGCTGCCTGATCGTAGGCAGCAGTGAGAATGGTTCTGCATGGAGACCCGCATAATGAATAAACATGAACGAATGATAATCCTTATGGTTTAACGATACCCCATACAGTCGAAACTATATCCCGAACTAGTTGTTAGGCACGTTTCATGGTTATTGATTATGCGGGGAGGCCGATGATGAATTGAGCCGTTGCGGAACAGAGTGGTCTAAAGACCATTTTTTTCGAAAATGAGTTTTTTTTTTTCATAAACCGCATCTACTCAAGAAGCTGAAGTTGGGAAATTAACAACATTTCGAAAAATTGAACTTCAAAGCTGATTTATACCGTGTTGAAATTTCGTCTGAAACAGAATGGCCATTTTGTTTCGGAACTGAGTGGTCTATGTACATAAATCGGTGTGATACTTTTATGTAACACGTAACATGTAGAATATTACATGTGATAAGTAACATGTCACTTGTTCTGTACATGTCACACGTGATAAGTACCATGTTACACGTAATGTAACATGGAAAATGTGACATGTTAAATATTATGTGATATGTAACATGTTGTGTTACATGTAATGTTACACGTGTCATCTTACAAGTAACATGCTATATGTATCATATAGCATGTGACACTAGGTGTAAGGCATTTTATACGAGTTACCGTCATTTTCTTTGTCATTTACCAGGTTTGTGTGCATAGACCACTTTGTTCCGAAACGATTCGAGGATTCCAGTGAATATATATGAAGTCAGAGTGGTTAATGTACATTAGATAGACAAAACCATTTGTTTCGTAAAAAACTGTTAATTTTATGTATTACCACTTTAAACCACTTCATAACCTTTATATTAGAACATTTTGTTTAAAAGAATCCGTTGAACAGAATTTTATTCAGAAATTTTTCGGAAATTGCTTCTCCTGAAAAGTTTGCTAGATGGCACATAGACCATTCTGTTCCGCAACGGCTCAATTGATCTTGCTATTGGTTGAACACGCCTATGTTATAATCCTTTAAGATTTACTACTCGTCAGTTGAGTCAAGGATAAAATTAGGGTTCTTAAGAGAAGAGTTTAACTGTACGTTCTTTAGTGAGCTGTGTATTGGAGCTTTACTGTGTAATGCGATGAAGCATTTTGTTGCATCATCTTATTCTGTGGACGACATTTCTCCGGTGATTCATTTTTCTTCACCAGCTCTGTGAGTCATCACGAATCACATCACAAATATTGAACGGTAATCCTAAGCAATATAGAGTGCTCTGAATGAATTTGTTTTGTTCATATGTAATAGGTGGTCATTTTCATTTCAGTAGCATATTGTTATTTCTCTATTGAGGACTGATTATAAGAATAAATTGAGGCCTGTATTTGGTTTGTCACAGAAGAAAGGTTGGTCTATGCATTCACTGTTTGTGTTGCATTATTTGCTCTACCTCAGTACTTTTCGATAGGCAGTCCACTAGATTTGCTGTGGTTCGAACCTGTCTCCAATTAGAACCCTGGGTAAGCTGCTGAATAATAGTAACTAGATTGGGTATGCCTTCCAAGCTCAAGGTAAGTACACGGTTTTCTGATTTTTTTATATCAGCAGAAAGAGCGAAAGAGAATTTTCTGAACAAAACGTGATTTTGAAAAAATGTTCATCGTTGTCCTTCGATTTTTGAATAAAAAATAAAAAAACTGCTCGAAATACTTTAAATGACATTTCTCCAATTAGGCAAACTTTCATTTAGGATATTTCAAGCAATTTTTTATTCTTCATTTAAAAATCGAAGGAAAACGATATTTTTGGTTTGCTCGAAAATCGCAGTTTTTTCAAATGATACATATCTCTTTTCAGAAGCATCCGTGAAGCAATGTAGTTCGTAGCAGAGCCGTAGCTACTCCGTTTTGCGTGGAAGGAGGAATAGTCAGAGAATTTTTGTTTATTTAAACTATTTTTTGTAGAGAAAGCAGTTTAATACACCTCAAATGTACAATAACTAACCTAAAAAGAGTGAACAGTAAAAAAAATCACGTTATTTACTAGAATTTTATATATTACATCTACATAAATACATTACTTTCCACATGCTTATTTTTGAATTTTCTGTGGTAAAAAGAATACCAAACCGATAACAATAGTAGAAGTGCTGTATTTGCGAATGTGCGTATCGTTGAAAGAGTGTAAATGAGTGTAAGGTATGAACTCTATAACTTCCGGTTCTTATTGTGGTGAATCAGCCTGTCGCTAAAAACTACCTTTATAAAGGAAAAAAAAAAACAAATTTTATAATGCTTGCAAACAAGAATGAGCAGTTTTACATAGTGTATTTGAACTTTAGGGGACCAACTTTTTACCCAAGCTCAGCCATTTTTACTCTAATTGAATAAGAGCTTCTTGTGATTCTCGTTTCTACGACCTTTTCCACGGGTTTCAAGTAAATTTTTGCAGCAGTGTAAAAAATTAGACGAGGAGCAAGGCCCAAGGTTCTAGCACAGACTAACAGACATAACACGTCGAACATATTTTCAATAAAATCAGCGTTTTAATGATTCTCGTACTTTACGTTAGTAACCAGTCTTGTACACTTACTCATCTTTGTGCATTTTTCAACACATAAATTACACACATAAATTACATCACTTCAGTTAGTAGGCGTTGTGATGAGCAAATAAAAAAGCACAACCTTATTGAGCGGTACCTTTGCGCGTAGGGAGTGTGGAATATAACTACACATATGAGTAGGCGAGCCAAAGCTGCGTGCTGTTGAATAAAATAACTGTGTCTGGGCTAAATTTTCTCATAGACCTGCACCGTGATAATGAAAAACTCAGTGAGCATAGCACAGTGAGCATTGCGCAGAGCCCAGAACAGGTTATTAGGGAAACAGCCAGAAAAGTTTTCAATCAGCTAGAATTTTCATCATAGTGCCCTTATCAATGAGCAATAAATGTGCGCTATCTATATTTCATCAGTTGCAATCGAGAAAGTCTCTCTGCGAGAGCTTTATGCATTTATTCTTCACAATACAAGCTTTCTGATGTTGCATATTTGGCTTTCTTTACACAGTGTGCATTTGCTTCCCACAGACGAAAAAAATAATCAACTCATCCGTTTTTTTCAACATGCTTCTGTGTTCTGTGCAAATTATATGAGTCTCTTCGTTACACACGATGAGTATGCCATGACTGTTAGTAACACTAGCACCATCTGCTGTCGTGTTCGCGCTGCGTCATGTATTTCGACATCAGCGCCAGCGTTACTGCATGTGTCAAATGGGGAACTTCAAAATATGTATGAGATTGCATGACTACGCCCCAGACGACGTTTTAGCGCGATGACTGTTATTCGATTGAAAATTTGAAATGAACGTTTTTTGTGGCGATGGAGCTAGGTTCCAGTGTTACGTCCGTTAGTCTGTGGTTCTGGTTGTCTGGGAGAATCAGCGTCATACTGAGTGCAAATTTCGTACGAACATGCAAGCTGCGGCATCTCAGCTCGCTAGGTGAACCGTAAAGATCCTGAGTTCTTCAACGGCCTCAGTATATAAAACACGATCCTAGACGTTTGACCGGACATCCGGAACGAAAGTATGCGGACCGCCAGGTTCAGCTTCGACACAAATCAGGTTGGCTAACCTAAAGATTGAATAATCTTTTCAATCACATACATGAGAAAATTGCGTGGTGGGGTAATGCAAAGAGGATCGCACAGCTTAGACACTTCTGATGAAGTAATTCATTTAGTTATTTTTTCTTCAGACCGGAACCACAAAAGTTCGACAGTTTTGGTAGAAGACTAGCCGCATAGCGAGATGATTAGTTGTCACTTTTTTTAGACAAGAACCAGCTTTGCTAAGTAAATCTATGCAATTTTCCGGATAACTATGAAAATCGGAAAGTCGCAAAAATAATTAATAACGAGGCGGAAAAAATATCTTTGATAAAAGTTTGTATACAAGTTGCCGTTTGGCAACACTCCCGCTGTCACTGACTTGTTTGTTGCTAACATTTGCATATACGCTGCGAAGAACCAAAAACATCAACAAAACGGCTAGAACTTTTTTCTTCCCCCTGCAATTTTCAATTTTTGAAGGAGGAGGTGACATAAAATGAAAACAAAATTCATAACGGCCTAAGTAATTTTTTTTTAAATTTTTGGTTAAGGGTACATGTAGCGATGAAGATAGAAAATTAAACTGACTGAAAAATATGATAGAAGAAACTACGAAACATATAGTTCAGCAGGTGGGACCAGGGCCGGATTTAGGTGTTGGGGGGGCCGGGGCAGATATTTTCGTGGGGTTCTCTTTTCCTTGAAAATTAGGGGCAGGGAATTTTTTTAAACTTTCTTGCTTCGCTGGAAGGCGCAAAAAAAGGTCTCTACTCAGTTTTCACGTCGAGCCAAAGACTAAGGGGGCTCCTCGTGTCGGAAGGCCCGGGGCATTTGCCCTTAAATCCGGTCAGATGCGTTTTTGTTACACCAACACAGAATGTTGAAGACATAGTTCTAGAATTTGTTTCGTATCGTTCATCCAATTTTCGCACTTCGTTCATTCACTCTGTAGACACGTTTATTTATAGCTGGCTATCGCTTCAAAACCATCATATTATTTGTGTTTTCTTCAGCTACCAAGGCATTAGAACTGCAATACAAAATTCACTAAATTTTCACTTACAAAATATCAAAACAATCACGTTCATCTTCTCCGTCTGCGTGCGTCTTTCCGAAGCGGGTATTTAATGAAAACTAATCGCAGCTTTCAGCCGAGAACGCTTGCGACGATCGCGCATTATTCTTTTGAGCGTTTGGGGTTTTCATCTTATTGCGGTAAATCAGTTGACTGTAACATCGAAGATAATGGGAAGGATTCATACGCTACCAAATGAAAGAAGAAAGCAACATTCGGGTTTCTCCAATTTTGGGTCATTTGGTTTTTTTCATCATTTCATTTCAAGTGTTCGTTTTTGCTTCTGATAATTCAGTTGACTTACTGGGGGTCTTCACATCGAGCTTCTATACAAATACCTAGTCGTAAACTGTGTATCTTCCATTACTCGTCAATGGAGGTGAGTATTTTTACGGCTTGGTATTTGTATACGAGCTCGATATGAATACCCATACTAAATGTAAATTGGGAAATCAGTCTCAAGTCTCTTTGTTCTTTACCCATTAATCAAATACAACGGGTTATAACTAAAATTTTCAAACTTTTTTGAGGCTATCTTACTCCACAACAAAAACTCTCAGAGGAAAATGTAAAAACAGTTCAGTTTTCATTTAAAGTTGGTTGAAATTGGTTTTCTATGAACAGTTTTAGTGTCTTTAGGCGGTTTAAATTTGGTGCACTGAGTTTCGAGCGATAATTTTTAAATAAAATGTAGAAATAATTCAATAGATACTAATAGTATTCTGTTGATTCCGGCCCCGTATCTCTATGTTCGTTCGATTCAAGTTTTAAATAATTTTACTGAATATCGCAACGTGGGAATATTGAGCTAAATTGCATTCAAAGCACTCAAAACTCCATGCTCACTAGCGCTACATTGAGGTTGAATTCCGAACTGTGCTGTCTGCCGAACACAAACCCTTGACCCCTTGATCGGGTGCAAATCGCACCTATCTTGGTTTCCGGAATCTCGAGATAGAGTTACATAAATCTGCCCATTTTTGGTGATGCAAAATTTTTCGGGGTTCTGCAATCACCAAAGGGGCCGTCCACATTCCACGTGGACTACTCATGGGGGGTACGTAAATGTCTACGCTTGTCCGTGGAAGGGGGAGAGGGTAATAGTGTCCACGTAGACGCGTTTTTTTCAAAAAAAAAAAAATTGATATCTGCCAAAATAATACTACGGTGCTCTCACAGACCGTTATTATAAAACAAAATGCACCAAAGAATCTGAGTACACCATTCGTTTTGTTATGACGTCCAGAATCTCTGCTCAAAATTTTAAAATCATCGTACTGTACATTTTTTTAATGCCCTTTTGAAGGTCGTAAAGTACAAAAAAGTGGTATAAAACCGACGAAGTACTTATTGTAAAGCACATTTTTTAACCACCATTTTATGAAATAACTTCCAAAATACTTTCCACACATTCCAAGGGTTATATTTCAAGACATTTACGATTGGTGGAAAGATTTATTTGAAAATCCCACAGTGCACAGTAGATTTGACTGGAAAAATTGATTTTATGTACTCAATGTCTTCAGCAAAATTGTTTCATTGAACAAGGCCTTACTTTTGGCGTTTTCGGTTTTTCGATCAATCCACCTTACAGTTAGATAGAAAATATATTTTTTCTAATTTTCAATATATCAGATTGCTTCCTTCAGCAAAGTTGTGGAAAATTTTAAAGAAAAACAATTGCTGAATACTGCGATGCCCTATCTGTACGTTGGACACGAAAAAACACAGTTTTTTTGCGGAACTTTCCTCCTTAAAATCCTTATACTAGTGTTCGAGTGTTCATTGGAATGGTAAAAATGCTGCGGTAGTAAATGAAATTTTAAGTTCATTTTAAACTATCGGTCCCAAAATTTGGAAAACTTTCGTCTCAAATTGAATATTCTTCGATATAATCACCATTTAGAGTACACTAAAGTCGCTTTTTACGCGGGAATACGTGCCACGTAAAAAAACGCGTAAAAACCGCGTAAATTCTCTTTCACATTTCGATGCCAGCTTTTCAGTACAGCGCGTTAAAGCCTTCAAAATATCGGTCGTTTCCAACTCTATTTCTCTATTTGAGTGGAACCGCTTGCCAAGGTGCCACATTTTCAAGCCAAAGACTTTTCAGTCCATGCATTATGATTCAAACTTATCGTTTGAAAAAAATAATTTGATAGCAGTGAATACGTTTCGACCTAGCTATGGAACTCATACTATTGACTCCGTTCAGCCTCGTTTGAAATTCGTGCTCAATATATTTAACTTGACTCGGAAAACTAGCTTTGCATGACATCTAGCTATTATGATATTCAAAAGAATTAATGACTAGCTGAATTCCTCCAGTTTATACCAACTCAATTGCTTATTAAACAGTAGAATGAAGCAACACATTAAGGACTTGTTTCTTTTGTTTTCCGATTTCCAAGGTTAATGCTTATCGCAACCGTCTGTCTCGTGCTGTAAAGTATGACTCTATTTGCAACCCAAAAAAAAAAGAAAAAAGAAAACAGCTGCTCTTTTCCTCGTAACGTCATTGAAATCACCGTGGAGTGTGTGAGTGTGCCGTTTCCATTAATTTCCTGAAGCACGCTTAACCAAATTTATTTGCTCGGCTCCCCTTCGCTTCGCTAGGGGCTTACTTCTCTCGATTTTCCGTTCGGCCGTACATTTCCGACAAACACACAGTTCGCCTTTCCGGCACTGCTAAATGCAAATTTTCCTCAAGTGTATTAGAACAATCAGGAGTTTGCCAAAAGCGAAGAAATGGGGCGCATACTTAGCACGAGTCAACTGCCAGTTCCTTATTCTGCTGGAACGGCGATATAAATATGTAAGTGCGTATGAATGAGAAACGATAGCGTAAATTTGTTGGCAGACTTCCTTACCTAATGAGATGATTAAAAGTTAGCTTTTGGTTGGAAGTTTTTTTGGAAATTTAACTTGCATTGTGCGTTTGATAGAATAAATTTTTAATTTAAACAAATTGTTCAGAACAACGAATATGTTGGGTACTCGAATCTTTGACAAAACTTCAATGTTACGACATCCGGTGTGTTTAAATTATTATATTTTCTACAGGTAGAGGGAGCAAATTAAAGCGCCCCAATAAGAACGAAAATCATTTCGGCTCACCGTGGCGTAAAATTAACGCTTAAATTCTATCACGTTCAATATTCGCCATTGTTTCATCGGAAAGTTTAGACTTCAACAAGCCGCAAGAAGCCATCGAAAACGGTTTTCTTTAGACTTCGCACGTACACACGATTGTGCTGAACGCCGTCAAGATTCAGTTGAAAGTTTTTAATGAATATGCCGATGGGGATTTGTTGGCAGTGACAGCCAACAAATGTATTCTGATGGGGGAATTAAGGAATCTAAAAGCAACAAATGGCACATTATTTTTCATCCGCAGTGTGTTGATAGCACTCAATTAACATACGTGGCATTTCGCATCTTGACACGATTAATACTGTTGGTTCTGTAATCGGAATCAAGCCCAATTTTTCAAATGGCTTCCTCATCAGAGGTTAGTGAAACCATTAATTGAAGTACGTCACACTGAATTTGATAAAACGGATGATAAATATTTTATTTTTAGACATCAGACCACTCAAACAAACCATTTCACCTTTGAAAATATTTTTGATCATCACTGTTGAACAAATGCAGCTCGCGTTGCCTGAGCACAGACGATGTGGAGGTTGTTAGGCTTATCGGAAAACCTTATCTTTCTTTCGTTTATGTCCTTCAAAGTTGCAGTAAATCCTGACGTTGAAGCAAAGGCATTGCTGTCATCGATCTGGCTGAATCAGATTAGCACAAATTTTTGGAAGGCTTACATGATACCGAATCTCGACTTCCTCGAGTTGGAGACGAGTTGGATCCAATTCAATGACTTGCCAGAAATGGATCCAATTCAATGAAGTTGCCAAAAAGTAACCGCGATGCAAACTAAGTAGCGCTGTAGAAGCCTATGCTCAGATAGGAACAGCTCGGTTCAATATCCTAGGCGTCTCGACACTCGCAGATCCACTTCAACCTAGTCAAGCCGTTAGGTCTAGCACGTTAGGTCCCTCTGTTCCTGGTGACGGTGGGGTTCTTGAAGAAAACCGATTTTACCGCAATACCGTCCGGCATCCTCGCGGCAAGTCCGGCCCATCGTAGCCTTCCGTCTTTCGTCAGGTACACCGTGGGAATCTTTCCAAGTAATTCACTTTTCGCCAAATATTGTCCACACTTTCCATTGAAATACGGCCATTGCGCGTATGTCCTCCATGAGCAGCGTCACGGTTTCAAGTCCATGCTGTACTACAGATTTAGTTAGGGTTTTGTACATCGTCAGTTTCGTGAAGCACCGTTTGCTCCTGAATCAAAGCGTCCTGTGAAGAACAAAGCTTGTACATATATGTCGTTGGATCTCCTTACCCGTGTTATTGTCAGTGATTACCAGAGATCACTAATATACGAACTCAACTACCGCTTCGAGGATATTGCCTTCCAGAATCACCACCCGTGGAAACCTCTCCGTGCCTATTCTTTTCATATGCTTGGTTTTCTACTAGCCTCCACTTCAAGTCTAGCGTCTAGCGATTGCCTCCACCGTCGCAGAATTTCTAAGCATCCTAGGAGTTGACTACCATAGCTGAATATCGTGCCTCTCGTTTCGATGCCCGCTTGTCGGATTACACCCTCCAGAGCAATGTTGAACAAGGTGCAGAGTAGTCCATCTCCTTGTCTCAACCCTCTGCGTGCTCTAAAGGGATTCGAGAGTGTCGCTAATACGCACATGTAACACATCACTCGATCCAAAGCAGCTTTGATAAGTCGTGTCAGTTTAACCGGAAAACCGTAGCCATGCATCATTTGCCATAGCTGGTCTCTATCGATTGTATCATACGCTGCCTTGAAAACAACTGCCCTACGAATCCTTTTACTATAAGAGAAAAACGGCGGACTTGAACGGCGGCGTTGATCAACATTATGCCAAAGTAGTTGCTGCATTGTAGCCGATCGCCCTTTTTATAGATGGGGCCTATGACTTCTTTCATCAATTCTTCTGATAATTTATCTTTCTCTGAAATCCTAGAAATTACACAGTGGAGTGCCGTTGCTAGTGCCACTTTGCGTTTATAGAGCTTTGCCGGTAATCTGTCCTTACCTGGGGCTCGATTGTTCTTTAGTGACCCAATTACCCGTTTGACCTCTAGGATATCGGGAATAAAGACACAGTATTGGTTTGTAGGCACTCCAAGCTTAACTTCCCTTCCATCTCCTTCCGTTGCTGAACAATGTTAACTTGCTCATAACTATTCTATGGCGATGACCTGAAATTGTACTGTACGGTAAAACAAACAAAGTACGCATTTTTCTTGCAACAGCAATTGGGAACTGATGTCAATTCAAACGGATATCGTTGAACGTATCGAAATGTTCGGTTATCTCGTTTAGTTGCACCCACTCCACTCTTCATTTCGACTTTATACGGTGAAGGAGCTGAGGATCCTAAACGATACCAAACAGAAACCAAACAGATACCAAACAGAAAAAATCGATAGTGATAATGCCAATAACAGAAGTGCGGAATACAGCAAACACCCGGGCGATATCACAAATAATCAATGGATAGCGTCGACTCTGAAGAAGAAGCGATTCATCGAGCCAAAGAAGTCACGATCGTTCAATAGGAGAAGTCGCGTTCGTTCAGTCGAAGGCGGGCTTTTCCCCGAAGGTTCGCCAAAGTCTAGGAGAAGATGAAGCTGCTCGAGATGTCCATTTCGGTCGGGTGAAATCGACTGGGAACAATAGAGTGTTGGAAATCGGCTGGAGCCCTTGTCAGGATACGTTTTTGTTCTTAACGGAACATCGCGAACAACTGCAAGAATACCTAACTGGCAACCGGCGACCGACAAAGAGAATAGTTCTAAGCTGCGTCATGGGGTTCTTCGATCCCCTGGGTCTTCTTGCTCCGTTCACGGTTCAAGGAAAAATTTAAGATCTCTGGCTTTCCGGCTGTTTCTGGGATAAAGTAATCGACGATAACTGCTTGACGAACGGGAAGCGGTGGATCGGGCTATAGCCGATGATAGAGATGATTAGATTTCCACGTTGATATGTCGGAGATTCTTCTTGGGCAGATGTTGACTCAGCAGAATTACACATGTTCACGGATCACACTGGCATGCTTGTGCCGGATATCCTCGGGCGGTCTTGCAAGGAATTGACCGTTGTACCCTCTCGATGGCTCGCGTTAAAGCCCGACGGAGCAAGGTTCTATACCACAAAAGATCAATACAATGGTCTCAGTGATCCAAATCTTACAAAAATTAAGATTCTCTAGGTGGAGGAGACTACTAAGAAGTATGGTGATGATGATGAGGTTCTTGTCGACCTGTTGTCGCAATAAAAACAGTCACGATGTTGCAAAATCGTTAACTCCTATGCTGGACCAAAACGGCGTCATTAGGGAAGGAGGCTGCGGAAGACCTTCTGTTCGACAAAAGTACTCGATTATTTTGAGCAGATACTATGACCACTGCTGCAAACCATGACCACTGCTGCATGACTGTTCACTTACCTTAGTATCAGATTTGTCCATTTGAAAATCGGGCATTCTCTATTCTCGCAATCATGCTTGATGGCAATCAAAAGGCTTATCTGTACGCGTGGATGTCCAGAGGAGTTCTTTTCAGATAACAGGACGAACTTCAAAGGAGCGAGCAAGGAGATACTGGGAATTCTGAAGCAGGTAAATAATGACTGTGCTGAAGCGTGGATTAGCCCCACAACAAAGTGGAACTTCAATCCGCCGGGAGCGCCGCACCGGGGCGGTATCTAGGAGCGAATGGTGAGGTCCGTTAAGGAGACGCTGAATTATCTCAGTGATGACTGGAGACTCACCGACGAAATCCTTCAAAACACATACCAGGAGAGTACGGAAGTACGAAAGCCATAGGTCTCAACCTGTTTCTCAGAGGAGCAGTCCGATATGCCGACGCTCTCGACAAGCGGGAGGGGATCAGTGTTGTTAGTCTGGCTTGTAAGCAGCATGCAACACCTCATGTGAGATTCTTGTTGCTACCGCTATCACATACTGAAGAATTTTCCATTCAAGCTATTTCTCGTTCTTTTGCTGTCTTCTTGCTCGCATTCGCTCCCGAGATCATATGCACACACTCCTGTCTACTCTCCTCGTGTGTACTCGTGTGTACCTACTCCCTTATTCGCGAGAACGACCAGCCGAAGACAATTGTTTCAAGATGCTTTGCGATGGTTGCAGAGGGACAAAAAATAATAGGGTATCGGACTACTTCGCGGCTGGTTTTCCATTAGACTGCTGTAAAAAAAACTTTCCAAAGCAGTCCGATACCCTATACGTTGCGATCTTTTACATATTCTTCACCCCACTGCGGTTGTCGGTGCATGAAGCAAAACCCCGTGCACAGTTTATCAAGCAGAGCAATTCCAAAAAAAAGGGCAACCAATTTAATCGACCATTTTTGATTTGGCTGAAACTTTGCATAGACATTTTTACATGCAAAAGAGTCCATTTTGTGCTATTGGTTGATTTTTTTGGAACTTTTTTGGACTCATTTTTGAGAAACAATTGAAAAATGCTATTTTGGGAAGGTATTGATGATTAAGAATGTTCTTATAGACCAAAACGGTTTGTTTTATCGGTGTGATGTCTTTGGCAAAAATGTAGATAATGGAAAGAATATACGACCGGAATGACTGGTATGGAGGTTGTTCGGCTTTCTCGGTCTTGGGAATCAAACGACTAAATAGTGTTTATCCTAACGTTTCGACCTTTGATTTAGGCCTTTTTCAAAGGTTACTATAATTTAAAATAAAATCAATACATATACTAACAACTAACAAAACATGAACTTACACTCTAGTCTGTCGTTTTTCGTTTAGTAAAAATGCATAGTGGTCAGTCGGTAAAATAATTCGTCGGTTTAGATGGGCCTATTTAAACAAACATATACGGTTGGGTTAGCACAAACATAAATTAAACGGGTAAATATAATTTAAAAAATTGGATAAATAAAAAACACGTACATAACATAGGAAAAATCACTCTGGTTGAAAACTGATCGACCTCTAATTATTCACTGTAACGGACAATTCCAAATGGAGTGGGAGGCTTTGCGATGAATTGTACTATGCATCTGAAATGCTAGCATCTGTCGGACTATCTGTTGGTCTATTGCTCTCGTGAACGATTTGTGATCTGCGAGAAACGGTGTTTGCGTAAGTGTGAAGAATGCCTGCGTACGTGGTATTGAGGTTGTCAACGTCTGTGCAGAAATTAACTGTGTTGGGTGTGTTGTAGATGTGGCACATTTCGAGTATAGGGAGATCCGTAGAGCGCACAGTGGTTGGAAAGGACTGAAATCAGGGCGAAATTAATAACTACTAAGGGTTGCCTCCCAGATAAACGATTTCTTCTCGAAAGTTGATCCTGAAACTATTGGTCAACTTTTGGCAATGGCTATGTAGTTCAAAATTTCACCACTAGGGCGGCGCTATCGCTAACTTCTCAAGGGAGCAAAATAGAAGGATAATGTCTTAAGAAAGTTTGTAGAGAATAGTATTTTGAGAAACTCTTTCTTGGACATGAAGTTAGTATCTGATGTGTTTTTTGAGAAATTTAGCAATTAATCTTAAAAAAACATGATTTGCGGCTACTTATAGCATTTTAGGAGGAAAAACCCGAAATATCTCGAATTTCACGATCCAGGTATATCAAACATAGGTAAGGTATGCGTAACGGCTATTAATATCCAGGAAGTTTGAATTTTAATTTTATGAGTGGCGTTCTAAGCTAACATTACTTGCTAAAAAATGGCCGCTTGCGCGTCGCACGTTCGTTTTTTGTTTTTGATATTGTGAACGTTTCGGCAAAAATTGCCCAGAAACCTTTTTTGTTCCTGTCTCTATGAACACGAGGGAACATTTTAGTTTTTGACTCAGCGCGGGTATCGGCGGGGATACCATTTAAAACTCTACATAAAGTTGGAGTGCCAAGTATTTCATTAGACTTATTTTGTGGAGGGCTTATTTCTATGAAACAACTTTGAAAAGAACATCTGAAGTTGTTAGAATGCTAGAGTAAGGCTATATAATCATTTCGACACTATTGTAACATATATTACTACTTCTGCATTCTGTAATAAATCACCTGGGCAAACAACGTGAAAATAGAGAAGTCGTGAATGAACAAGAAGCCTACTTTCTCAAATTTGTTAAATGTATGACACCATTAACAATCCGTACATTCTGAAGATTTTTCACTAGCTTGAACCCCGCAGAAATGATTCCCGAAGAGGGCTTGCTCGATGCATAAAGTTGAAAAATTGACTTTTTTCCGACTATATGCAGTTCCAGACCACTGTGAGCGGTAGCTACGATCAACTATTCTAGTATTGCTAAGGTTGAAAGTGTGTTGGTGATCAATGATATGTTGAGTAAGAGCTGTTCTTTGCTCACTTGGATGTTGTGGGGATGCGGGTAGTTTGTTGATGTTGGACCTGTGTCCACTAATTCTGATTTTTCGTCATCCCTATATACGATTTCTCACAATTACTACAAGGAATCGTATAGATGACATTGCTCTGTTGTTGTGGATCTATGGGATCTGTGACTTGCCTTAGCAAGTTTCGGGTTGTTTTGGTGGTTTTTAATGCTATCTTAACTAGAGGGTAATCTTTTTTGAGAATGCTGACGAGAATGGAGCTGAGTACTGGTATGTTAATCATCGAACGGTAGGTGGTTTCAGGAGCAGTGTTGTCACGCGGGCAGATGTTGGGTGGTGGCGTTGTCGGTTGAGAAAACGATTGTGTTGTTCTATTGATGAGGCGGTTGATGAGAGCAGATGGGTAGCTGTTACGACGGAGATGCTGGAAAATCGTCTGTTTATGCTGTGTCGTGGTGTTGTTGGTGGCCAGGCTGGTTACTCGCTGGATGAAATTGGAAGCGATGTTTATTTTCATTGAAAGCGGATGGAACGAGTGGTCTGGCCGATATGGTGATGGAGGACCTTATTTGCAACGCAGCCCGAAAACTAAGTTTCACTCCCCTGGTTCTCAAAAAGTATGTAGACGACCTGATACTAGCCCTACCAAAGCAAGAAACATTAAACACTCTTGGCATATTCAACGATTTTCATCCAAATCTCCAATTCACGATGGAAGTAAGAAAGTAGCTCTGCCGTATCTAGACACAAAGGTTATCCGTTCCGCACAACAAACACTAAGCACAGAATGGTACTCCAAGCCCATTGCATCCGGACGTCTGCTACAGGGTTGATATTTGTTGACACTCTTGAGTGAAGGTGAAAAAAAGCATCCATAAACGTTATTTTTTTACAATCCTTTCATAGCTCTCCTTTCTCGCTTTTTGCATGAAAGTGAACTGTCAAAACACCTCATTATATTTCATGCGATGTAAGTAAGACAACAAAATCAGTTTATCAGTTAACGAAGATTGTCAAGGCATCGGTCAGTGTCAGTGAAAAAGTGTTTCGGTGAGGTTTATTTTGGTTGAGTGGACTGTTTGTTTTTCTTTTTCGCTTGAAGTGAAGATCGTTTGGTTGGATTTGTCGTCAAATTTTATTCCGTGACCGTGAACGATGCACGCGATCTATTTCATTTGAGTATAACAGCACGTTACTAGGACGAAAA
The DNA here is from genome assembly GCF_029784165.1 of Wyeomyia smithii. Taxonomy (NCBI): domain Eukaryota; kingdom Metazoa; phylum Arthropoda; class Insecta; order Diptera; family Culicidae; genus Wyeomyia; species Wyeomyia smithii. The sequence goes on from NC_073695.1 coordinate 95,120,400, forward strand.
TCTAGTGTATCTGAGAGAGTGCTGCGATCATTGGAAGTGAAAATTGAAAATAATTGGCTGTAATTTTCGAAGAATTTTGCCGGGGAAAATGACTTTCATCAGCACTGCTGCTAAGTTACCACTCGTTCCATCCGCTTTCAATGAAAATAAACGTCGCTTCCAATTTCATCTAGCGAGTAACCAGCCTGACCACCAACAACACCACGACACAGCATAAACAGACGATTTTCCAGCACCTCCGTCGTAACAGCTACCCATCTGCTCTCATCAACCGCCTCATCAATAGAACAACACAATCGTTTTCTCAACCGACAACGCCACCACCCAACATCTGCCCGCGCGACAGCACTGCTCCTGAAACCACCTACTGTTCGATGATTAACATACCAGTACTCAGCTCGATTCTCGTCAGCATCCTTAAAAAAGATTACCCTCTAGTTAAGATAGCATTAAAAACCACCAAAACAACCCGAAACTTGCTAAGGCAAGTCACAGATCCCATAGATCCACAACAACAGAGCAATGTCATCTATACGATTCCTTGTAGTAATTGTGAGAAATCGTATATAGGGATGACGAAAAATCATCTGAAAACTAGAATTAGTGGACACAGGTCCAACATCAATAAACTATCCGCATCCCCACACCATCCAAGTGAGCAAAGAACAGCTCTTACTCAACATATCATTGATCACCAACACACTTTCAACCTTAGCAATACTAAAATAGTTGATCGTAGCTACCGCTCTACGGATCTCCCTATACTCGAAATGTGCCACATCTACAACACACCCAACACAGTTAACTTCCGCACAGACGTTGACAACCTCAATACCACGTACGCAGGCATTCTTCACACTTACGCAAACACCGTTTCTCGCAGATCACAAATCGCTCACGAGAGCAATAGACCAACAGATAGTCCGACAGATGCTAGCATTTCAGATGCATAGTACAATTCATCGCAAAACCTCCCACTCCATTTTGAATTGTCCGTTACAGTGAATAATTAGAGGTCGATCAGTTTTCAACCAGAGTGATTTTTCCTATGTTATGTACATGTTTTTTATTTATCCAATCATTTAAATTATATTTACCCGTGTAATTTATGTTTGTGCTAACCCAACCGTATATGTTTGTTTAAATAGGCCCATCTAAACCGACGAATTATTTTACCGACTGACCACTATGCATTTTTACTAAACGAAAAACGACAGACTAGAGTGTAAGTTCATTTTTTTGTTAGTTATTAGTATATGTATTGATTTTATTTTAAATTAGAGTAACCTTTGAAAAAGGCCTAAATCAAAGGTCGAAACGTTAGGATAAACACTATTTAGTCGTTTGATTCCCAAGACCGAGAAAGCCGAACTACCTCCATTGTAGATAATAATTTTGTCTTTCCGAAAAAAATATACATTATTAAAAAAATTTGAAAAATTTTGAAAAAAAAATCAAAAGGAAACTTTTATTGGTTAGTAAAAACGTTAAAAATAAAGTTGTGATACATTGAAAAATAATTCATTTCTTAAATTTTTTTCGAGAAGCATATTTTTTTTGAAGGACAAAATTGTCATCTACAATTCTGCCGAAGACACTATGCCAACCATTCAAACCGTTTTGGCTGTAGAAATATTTTTAATTTCCAATAGAGCACTCTATGGGAAATTGAAAATATTTTTACAGTCAAAACGGTTTGTTTGATTTGCATAGTGTCTTTGGAAAAGTTGTTGATAACAATTTTGTCCTTCCAAATTTTTTTTTTCAAGTATCATAACTTTTTTTTAATTAATATTTGATTTTCCTGTTAACTTTTTTTTTCACAAAATAAAATGTTTGGTGTTTATTTTTTCGAAAATAAAACACTATTATCTACAAATTTGTCGTTTTCTCTAAAAGTATTTGTAACCATTCATACCTTCTCAAAATAGTATTTTTCAATAGCTTCTCAAAAATGAGTGTTTCAAAAAATTGATCCAATAGCACAAAATGCCATCTTTTGCCTATGGAAACATCCATGTAAAGTTTCAGCCAAATCAAAAATGACAATTTAAAAAAAAATAAAACTGGGTTATTTTTTGTGAACTGCTCAGCACTCCTCCTAGCCGAGCAATTTTAGTCGAGTACTCCTACTTGCAAGTAGGAGCTCGCGTACTCTTTTGTAGTCGCTGAGTAGCAATACGAAAAAGTTTTTGCGTGTCGGTGCGCGCTCGCTGCTACTCAGGGGAATGCATCCAAGCCTGGGACTTGGTATTCTTAATCGATGCGAAAAACCAGAAGCAGTGGACAAGCAGAACCGTTGAAGTGTTCGTAGGTCAGGACGGTTGAATTTGACAGGTGAAGGTGCGGACATCAGAAAATGTCTATCGTTGAACTGCAGTAAACCCAGCTGTGTTGGGAGTCGAGGAAGGTAAATCCGGAGCATCCGGTGGACCAGTATTGAAGTAACTGACTGAGGATTAATCAACACTGTTGGGCTAACCTCGGTGGATGATATTGGTCTATTAATTTGAGCAACCGAAATGTGTAGGCGAATCTGTAGACGGAATGGGTAGCTTGTCAGAATTGACAGAGAATCTTAGGAAAAAGTTGGAAGAATAGTAACAATATTAAAAACAAAAAAATTAACGTGAATTATAAGCCAGGTCATGAAAACTGATTTGTTAAAACTATCAGTTGTAAATCCAGTTAATTAGTCCAGATGAAAAGAGTTTAAGCGTATTAAACGCTGATCTAGGTAAACTGGAGAGGACTGGCAGCACGGCTACATTGATTGTACGTGTACTAAAACTGCTCCTACAAGTTATTGTTTTGCAAGTGATTTCTGTTGGCAAATTTGCTGAAAGTGAAAACAAGTGTTCTTTGATTAATCATTTACATGATACAAGTGAAGTTTAAGTGTTATTCGCATGAAAGTGATAGATTTATTTATGTTTCAAAATTGAAAAGCCAGCAGGGTTTTGTTGGTTGTGAGTGCAGCCGTCGCGCTGGTAGGCGCGTTATGAACGACAGCTTTTGGAGAGCGGGGAACGTCATTGTTACCATATCGCAGGCAAGGAAAGCAATTATAAGATAAGTACCAGATTCAATAATACATTGATATTAATAGTGTTTTGTGTAAAGAAGGACAGTTTTATGTGCATTTGTGTACATTAATCATATGTCGGTGGAGTGTAGGGAGACAAGATTTATTTGCCTGCGTGGACATGTGTAGAATCGGTGCGGTTTTTACTCGGCGGTGGTATGTGTGTTGGCGCGAATGAAGTGGTAAATGTGGAAACGAATATATTTAACGCTTGTTGTTTGACACGTGGCTAGTTCGCATTGGCAATGGGCTACGTTCATATAGTGCAGAGTCTATGTTTATAATAAGAGTCCCGCAAAGATAAAACCAAAGGAACCAAATCAGTGTCAAACGAGAGTACCAATCGAGCAATGTAAATAAACAAGGTGATAGTGTTAGGAGTGGATGAAAAGTGTTGTAATTGAGCGTAATAAAGAATATGTGATTTTCCGAAGTTTTACTTACACATTTCAATCCAGCATTAAACCTGTACACTGGTTCACTCAAATTTAACAAAACATTACCGGTGTAATCTTTCAAAACTGTGTACCTTGTGAAGAAGTTCAAAAAATGATATTCGCTTATGCATGGTGAAAAACAGAACTGGTATAGTTCTTGGCAACAAATGCACAAAAGCTGTGTTGCCGAAACGATAGATTTTCTCTTCGCGCGACTCTATATGCACATAGACTCTGATATAATGGGCATCGCGTTGCCATCTAAGATTGTTTGGGATAGCGATGGAAAATATCGAACGTAATCGTTGATGATGGCATAGAATGTTTCCGAGTTTTTATCGATATTATCGATAAATTTCCGATGGCTTTTGACATTTCCAATCGGACCTCTCTGACTTTGATAACAGAGTGCGCGGGTTACAGGAGCAGGGATGGTTTTCGTTTACTTCTGAGTTTTTCTTAAGTCTGTTTGACTATTGGAGGGCTGGGAGCAGCAGTTCATGTTCCTATATGATGCTTTTCAGATGCAGGAGGTGGTTCGCATGCTTTGTGCCACCTGCGACATTTCGATGGTTGTCGTTAGCACTAGGACTTAGCGATGTTATCGATGAGAAGCGGTTGTCTATGTTAATGATGGGTACCGACAACTTTCCCATAATATAATGGGAATTATGGGTTTATGGATAATGGGAGCTTGACTTTCGATGATTATTCATTCAGCCTGAATCATGATTGGCTTGGTCTTGTCAATAATTTTAAAACTTTGGATTAGTATATACATCTACACCTGATGATTGAGCTTAATGTTTTAGATGCACCAAGCTTTGCCATTTTTTTTCATTATAAGGTAATGAGTAGCTCAACTTAGTAATGAGCCAACATGACGCTTAGTATACTTCGAATCCGTCATCTACCACGGTTTTGCACGGTCAGGCTTCAAGTAGGATTTATCAGCAAAACATGTTCTCATCTCGAGAGCAATGGTGTGGTTTGTGGAAGCTGGGAGTATGGTGCAGTGATAATACATGAAATCTTATGCTTCACTTTTTCGATTTTTCTAGCTTTTGGGCTGTTTATGTTTTGCATACTATGTTCCAATAATAACTAGGTCGGCATTTTGTTAACAAACTTAAGACTTTATATTGGTCAATATGGAAATTTGCATTTTTCAATTATTAAGGCTTTGTATGCATGGAACTTTGCCAATTTTTCTATTTAATAGGCAACATTCGCATCGACAACTAAGAGAGAATCGGCATGAAATGTCGTGTCCCCGAGTGTCTGCGTGGAGGGGATAGAGCGGTCGTGCATAGTGCTTCGATGTAAACCGCGTTTCCGGCTCGGGAGAATTTTACTTATATGAACGTTTTCGGAATATAGTAATTTCGAGGGCTATACCCAGATACTTGTTCATGTCTCGCTGTGATTGTTTAACCGAAGATTTCGTCCGGTCGATAAATATCGCGATCGAATAAATATCGCAAAGAATCGCGTCGGCCGACTTGCGTTCGTTTCTTCGAAAGTACTCGGGATTGACAAATAGCTGATTGCTACGAGTAGCATAGGCTACATCGCGTGCGTCGTACGCAGAGGATCGCGAAGTTTGGCAAGAAATATACTCATGGTCAGTTTTCGTAATAAGCGCGCAACATTGTTATATTCTGTTTTCAGATGTGTTTTTCGCGGGATCGTATCGTTTTTTTTAGAGCAAACAAAGTGTGTACTAGAACCCTCGTTGGTCGATCTGTTAGGTAGAAAATGTCCGGTTGACCGAACCCCGAGAGACTCCGCGTCGATACCTTCATGAGGTCGAATTATCTACAGATTATCTACATCATCAAAGGTCCAGTATCCTTGCATACGATTTATTGTTGCGGTGTTACATTGTCAAACTGAAAAAGTTCGAATCGCATTATGAATATCGTGGCGGATATAATGAACCTGTTCGCACGATACTTGTTCTGAAGAACCCGACACTCGAAACCAGCGCATCGTTTACCAAAACGAACCCTGCTGTGTACTTTGCCCTTTCTCCAACATCCCAGTGATTTCTCGTGGAAGTGCAGAGGTGTTCTCGGCTTCCAATAAGCGAGTATCACGTCAACATTGTCCCTTACAACTTCCTTTTTTGACCTGCATTCGGATGCGGCCGGCGCTGGTATTGCCTAATATAAAGATTAAGGTCACCAGTTTTTACACATTGAGGATGCATTTTGGTCCGAAGCATCATCTGTTGGTTTTCTGTGTAATTACAGCTGATCTGGCAATAACGGAGTAGCAACCGCGGGCGGTCAATCGTGCTCATGCTCATGCTCATTAAACGCTGATCTAGGTAAACTGATCTCAACGGATGATGCGGCGAAATTAGAAAGATTTATGAAAAATCAAATAGTTAAATAAAGAAGAAGGATAATACTGTTGAAAAGGCATAAGTAAGAAATAAATTAATGAAAAGTAGTGAAGCAAAATAGGAAATTATACATTTAGGCGAGGAGAAGCGAAATGAAGAAAGAGTAGATTTGAATTGATGTTTCATATTTTTTCTATTTAATCGTCTGATGGTACCAACAAATACAACAACTACCAAGATGCTTCATCAGTACAAAATTGCTATGTATTTTTTTTTCGTGAATTGCGTGGCACGCAAGCCAGACTGATGCTCAGCAGTGAAGTAATATACACAATTTGTAGAATTCCCTATTCTGTATTAATCAACTAAAGAAGCGAGGGAATGTAGAGCACTTCATGGAAATTCAATGTAAAATTTGAGAAATACCTTACTAGCCGCGTGAACCGCGCGCATTCGAAATCGTGAACGCGGCTGCACCTCCATTTGCATTCTGGGTAGAAAATGGATGTGTTAAGAAATAAATCCGCTGCAGACACGGTCACCGGAAGCTCAACTGCAACGACTGCAGCGAGGAAAGTTCCATAATTACTTCCACTAGTTGTTGGGTAAACAAATGAATTCATTCCGATGTTGCACCGGGCGAGTTTCACTTCGCCGCAGTGCAACCGTGTACTCACACCTTGTACCTGACTTCTCTCAACCTCCATTTGTATTAGCGAACCTATACATTAGAGAAATGACAAGACACTCACCGTTAAGGCAACTGTCAACATCAAAACGGATAACGGCAATGCAAAATGATACAACTCGCCCGTTTTGATGTTGACAGTTGCCTTAACGGTGAGTGTCTTGTCATTTCTCTAATGTATAGGTTCGCTAATTTGTATGCTACAGACACTCACATGGTTTGATTTACAAACTGTAGTAGTCGTCGCCGTTGCGGAATCAAGTGCCACTTTTGTCCTGTCTACCTTGCCGGCCTTGCACTGCCGGAACAGAAAATGAACTCCGAACACGTACAGCAATGGGTGAAACAATGCAAAAATATGCAAATCTTTTCCGACAGTTTTTTTTCTCCATATTTGCTCAGTTTTAACCGACTGCCATACTCTCTCTACAGATGCAGATGGGCTGATGCTGTCGCGTGTGGTTATTTTTATAGGAACTAAACGAAAACTATTTGAATTATGCATGTCTTCATAGTACCGCTTTGGTTCAAGCATTGACGGTGGTTGTACTGGTGTTGGGTGACATTGCCAATCTATATTTAGCACTCCGGATACCAGTGGCAGGAAGGACACCCCATGGAGGACGAAAAAAGTTGCAAAAAATGTTGGTAAAATTTTCCGTGTTTGGACGGTAGTATAATGGCTAGCCAGTAGCAGCCCTGTAGTATGATTTCATGTTTTTTTTTTCTTCTAAATGAATGCCAAAGTAAAGCCCTATCGAATCCAGGCGAGCTTGCTAAGTTCCGGTTGGATGAAGCGCCGGGATTGCTAACGCAGTTTAGTTTTTGTTCCGTAATTGGAATTATGGTGTTACTTTTTGCAAAGTTAAATCTTTGCTTTCATAGAGCTTGGGTTTTTGGAAGCATAATCTAAATCAATTCAGCGTGAAGATTAGATTGTCTTGTTTTATATAATGTAGTGCTCACAAATGGTTTAAACTCTCCTTGGACACGACTGAGATGCAAGTAACTTTTTTTGAGATCGGAACCCGAGAAAGCAAAAAAAAAACCAAAGGGACGGTTATAAACCTTTGACAAAAAATAATGTTTTCTGTAGAAAATATATATTCTCTACAATTAGGGGTAAATATTATTGGAACATAAGTCAAAAGTCACAATGGAAGTAAAAATATATACCTAGTCTTTCATAATTGTCAAACAGGGTAAAAGGTATTATCTGTTATACGGTCTTGTATAGATTTAGGTCCGGTTAGTGGTTAATTAAATGCAAACAACAAACATAGCAGAGACACCAATCATTTGGTAACATAAAATGGTAGCAAAGAGAAATGTTAGCTCAGCATTTGAAATTCTGACTGAAAGGTCAGCAGAAGGAGAAAATATATAAAATAATTAACGCACATCTGAGAAGCCAATCAATCGAAGCGAACAGTCTGCGTAGTCAAGTGTCACCTCGTCAGCCCACGTGCATCATGACATCGGCCAGCAGTGAGCAACCACCGAGAGAACATACCTGGACAGCCGGTTCATGTTGCGTACTCAGCAAATTTGGTTAGGATTAAAGTGGTAAAGCAACTGTTCATCACAGAAATAGACTAATAACAATTTATATACGTATTTACTTTCTTCGGAACCCACCTAATTTAGTGCTTCAGATTATGCTTTATTTATTTCTGCTATCCTGTTAGAATATATTTCTTATGATTTCTCTTTTAGGAAGAGATTCGAGCTCGCAAACTCGTTATTAGAAACCTAATGCCAAACGCATAACAGCTACAGTAAACAATGTCAACAGGTTTAGTTTTGCTGCTTTGTTTTTCTTCACAACATAGCCTATTAGTGAACGGATAAGAATGATAGCTCTCAAAGATGCACATTTTTCTAGCACCGTAGGAGGATAGGAACACAGTAAAAAAAATTTACATTACTTCAAATGCACATAAATGGAGCATTGGGAACCACGTAATATTCCGTGTGGCATTATATTCACATGCAAAGTAAATGAATATATTGTGAATTTGCATGCATATTTATATTCGAAACTTTAAGTTTATATCAATTAACGTACAAATTTACATGGCTTAAAACGATTCTGTGTTAACGGTGTGAAATTGTATATGTTTTTCACTTTTTGTGCAAGAAATTATTATGTGCTTTCATTTGTATTAGTTGTAAATTTCATTTTTTGGTACTGTGAAGACTTTATGTGTATTAAGAAACAATAGCGGAAGACATATTATTTATCTTAATGGCGTCACTTGTACTGAAGCTTCATTCGGAAGAATCGGTCATAAAATTAAAAGTTAACACAATACTGACAATATCGCAAATCTCCGATTGGGGGCCATCCATTAGTGATATCACGCAAAATTCGGAAAAAAATTACTCCCCCCTCCCCCTTGTCACAAACTGTCACAACTTCCTTAAACCCCCCACTTAATTACGTCACGTTTATATCCCTCATCCCCTCCTCCTTCTTTGGTTATAATTGACTGGAAAATTAGAGAAATTTGTGAAAAATGCATTTATTTAAAATTAAAACTGTTTTGTTGAAAGAAAAACTGAAACCAAAAGGTAAAAAAGATCATAAAAAATAACTAGAAAAGGCGTTTAATCCTTAGTCCAAGGATTCTGTTGATGGAGTCGCATATCGACGACATAGAAAGCCGCCCGAAAAAAAAATTAAGATGTATTTTGCGGTGAGAACAGTGAACGGACAATGTTTTTTATTGTAACCATAAATAACACGGTATTTTTACTGTAAGCTTGCAAAAGATGGTTGTCATTACCATGTTTTAACAACGTTTTTGTTGTTGAATCTACCACCGACAATAATTTTACCATGAAAAACATTGTCAGTGACTTCTATATGTACACAGTACCAAAAAATGAAATCTACAACTAATACAAATGAAAGCACATAACGATTTCTAGCACATAAAGTGAATAATATATACAATTTCACACCGTTAATAATGCACAATACAGAATCGTTTTAAGCCATGTAAATTTGTATGTTAATTGATATAAACTTAAAGCTTCGAATATAAATATGCATGCAAATTCACAATATATTCATTTACTTTGCATGTGAATATAATAACACACGGAATATTACATGGTTTACAATGCTCCATTTATGTGCATTAAAAGTGATGTAAATTTTTTTTACTGTGTATGGGAAAAATGCCTGAAAAAATGCTGTTAAGATACATAACGACCCCCCTTTTTCATGGTAAAAATAGCAAAAACAATGTTTTTTATTGTTCTGGATAATGATATTTAATGTAAAATTGATGAGTTTACAATGGAAAACATACACAGTACCAAAAAATGAAATTTACTACTAATACAAATGAAAGCACATAACGATTTCTAGCACATAAAGTGAAAAACATATACAATTTCACATCGTAAATAATGTACAATACAGAATCGTTTTAAGACATGTAAATTTGTACGTTAATTGATATAAACTTAAAGCTTCGAATATAAATATGCATGCAAATTCACAATATATTCATTTACTTTGCATGTGAATATAATGCCACACGAAATATTACGTGGTTTCCAATGCTCCATCTATGTGCATTTAAAGTAATGTAAATTTTCTTTACTGTGTAGTTAAACTATGGTATAACTATGTACAATTACAGCAACTTTTAAGGTTTTTTTAATGTAATTTTTTTTTCGGGCGAGGCAGTAACTACAGCATCATTGCTGATTTCCGAAAGACTATCCACATTCAGTTCCTTTTCTTCAATCAATTCGCAACCCAAATCTTCTCCACATGTTAGTAGGATTGAGAGAGACTAAAAAATGAATGAATGACTCAATATTTTTTGATCAAGTAATGAAATACGGTATAACTATAAGTATTTATTGACAGCGTGATAACAGTCTTATATCATACATAACTATGACAGTATGTGACGAAGGTAAACGCTATATATATATATATATATATATATATATATATATATATATATATATATATATATATATATATATATATATATATATATATATATATATATATATATATATATATATATATATATATATATATATATATATATATTATTATTTGGTCTCGGAAAATCAATGATTATGGTATATTTTAAAACAATCTAATTTTATAAATATTATTGACGAGTTTCAAATGTTTTTATACATTTTGGCATAACTGTTTATCATTGAAAAATAAATTTTATAACCTAATAATTAAAAGTTATAAACATATTTATATCCTACCAATTTACACAACACTACAATCATTTTGACTATACGCCAGCCGGAAGCCTCGGTTGGCTGCATCAGGGTCCTCGTTATCGTCCCAAAAAACATATACAACAAAGGGTTTTACTTGACCTGGAATGAAAAAGAATAAACAAGTTAATTGATAGTTCATCTTAGGTTGTTCGTAAGACTGAAGAATAAATGTTTTTTATATTGCACGAACAATTGTAGATTCACAACCAACATCGTAGATATGTAGAAGATTGCTTGCAGGTGTACTGATTATATGAACCACATGACAGGGAAAATTCGCAGCCCTGATAAGATCTTTAAAGCTTAATGCTCTGAGAGTTATTGTTAGTATAGCTCTAATATTTGAAAAAGAAATATAAAAACTGATAACAAGTTTGTCAGGTAATAGTACCGTTTACTTCTATGCCCATTCTCAACACCCCCAATCATGGTGAACTTCGGATTCGTCGAGTCCTTGCAAAAGCCACATATACCCGGAAGTATCTCTAACGGAGTGAATAGTACCGCTCCCATCATTCCCTGAGACCGACTCCAGTAGGATCTCAATTATAACAACTCGTAGCAGAGTAAACGGATACTAGTTGGATTTTGACAATGTACCAAGATTTTGGCCTGGCACCTGCAGCTCCCTTAGTGAAGTCTTGTGACAACGGCTTGAAACGGCGAGATGGTACCCAGTGCGGGAGTCTCCGCCTCGTAAAACCTGACAGGCCTTCCAGTACGTTCTGAGTTCATTGCCTGGTGGGAATCAGGCAGGAGTAGGATCAGATGTTTGTTCGTGACTCACGCTGGTCGAGGGCGATATAGTTGTTCATAAGGCGCTATGACGGCTTACCATAGCTATGACTTCACTGCTTTGGCAAAAACCACCATGAGACCATATAAGCGACTACTTTAGTATGGATAAAGATAACGGTTTGAAGGGAGATCCATTTCACCAATAATTAAAATAAAAAACCAGCCATGGGCGAGTGGGGGGGGGGGGGGGGTGTGCATCCATCTATCTCCGCAAAAGAAAGCGGAGTCGGATGCATCGAAATCTGGTAGTGGAAAGGGGGCAAGCACGTCTGCGTCCACACCGGCAGATATATCCGAGAGCCGTGGCGTCCGAACAGGTCGATGTGGTTATCGAGCATAGGCAAGCGGAATATCGCCGGTGACCTGGAGCAGAGCCTTCTCCTGCTTTGGGACACCATGGAGACACCACAGAGTGGTCGGAGCGCCTACAGCTAGGCACTACCTACAAGTCGGTAACCGAGAGGTTTTAGGGAAAGAGGTGCATGTTCCAAGTAACCACTTTCCTTCTAGTATTGGCAGGTACGAATCTGGATCTGGAAGTAGCCAAAATTAAGGTTAAGGTAATGGCCTGAGTTTTTGTCGGACATCGCCATCGTTTTGGACCCCTATCGCATCCCTCCCGGAAACGGTAACTGGGTCGCGAGTAAGTCCAGTATGGCGGCTATATGAATGACGAGCAGGTTCACGGCTCAGGAGGTTGTGTCAACCTTAAACGAGGGATACACAATTGTTAAGGTGAACGGAGTGTTCTACTGCAGTTGTTACGCTTGTAAGCATGAAGCTGACGTGCCTAACGCCGTTGGTGGTGGCGTGTGACTTCAACTCATGGGCTATTGCGTGGGGAAGTCATTGTACAAACCAGAGGGGTTAGCTCTAGCAAAGCGCTACCTAGATCTGGCAAATGTTATGACGAAACATTGAGCAGAAATGGCGAAGAGTCGATTATCGACGTGATGTTCTCTTGCCTGAGGATTGATCACGAGCTGGAGGGTAGATGATGTCAACACCAATAGTGATAATCAGTCGGTTTGCTATAATGTAGACAACAACGGGAGGTGGTAAGCAATTGGTAGAGCTAACACGCATTTCGATGACGAGATATGTGAGAAGACAATAAAATGAGAGCTCAAGGGGGTAGTTAGCTAATAAGTTGCCAAACTGCTGCGAGCATGTGACGCCACCATGCCTAGGTCTCGCCAGCCTAGGAATGGAAGGTCATCGGTAGACTAACGCGATAGCGGACCTTCACAGTGTGTGCCTCCGTGCAAGACAGAGGATCCCGCATAATCAATAACCATGAAACGTGCCTACCAACTAGTTCGGGATATAGTCCCGACTGTATAAGAAATCGTTAAACCATATGGATTATCATCCGTTTATGGTTATTGATTATGCGGGATGCAACATGCACGAACCGTTGAACAGAGCGCCGTGCTGCTGCAAGATTGACGATTAAGAGTACATTAGAGGTGAGAAAGAGGACTTGCTTCGAGAAGCTATGCACGAGTGCCAATTTGAGCCCGTGGGGTAATGCCAACAGGATTGTTCGGACGAAATACCGAACATAAATGATTAATCATTGAAACGCAATTTTCTTTCCTAATAATAAACATAAACCTAATATCAAAATAAGCTAGCTACCCTGAATCGAATCGGTTGTTCTAAAATAGATCATATTAGCTAGAAGAGCACAAAATAAATGCATATTAGTATAAGAGAGACACACTGATATACTACACTTTATAGCAAGAAACAAACACCACATCAAAAAGTATATCATACAACGTTTAATTTAGTACGCATTGATCACTCGAAGAATATAGTTCTAGTTCACTATCGCTGCGGTTTTATTTCTTTGATATCGAGTCCAATTCCACTCCAAGGCTGGTCGTGTGGAATTTACTGATCCATCTCCTTGGCCAGACCAACGGTTCTGGAAGCCCGATTTCTTTAGACCAGTTATTGTCCGCGGAAGACGGGAGTGAAAACCTCCACAACGACTGTGCGTTTGGGCGACTATCATTGGCAGAGACCGCGTGTCGTTAAGCAATCCTTCGTTAACCGGCATTTAATGTTACGATAATTAACAAGGATCGTAATGGCCAAGACCAAAAACGTGTTGGCGCTTGCAGAGGAGCGTAACATTGTGGGACCCATTCCACACCATGAGGTGCAACCACACGGGTCCGTAATACCTGAGTATAGACGTTGTCACGTTTGCTAGCAGCTTCCGCCTGCTGCTTAATACCGCCGAACAATTTGACATCATTCGCGATAATGCCGCTATAGTCGTGGAAGCTTTATTGGAGGCATAGTCGACCTGGCTCCCAAACGTGAGTCTGTCGTCGACCATAAGCCCCAAGAGCTTCAAGGATCGCTTTGCGGCGAAAGTGCATCCACCGGCACCAATCGTCACCTTCTGTTTCGATATACGGTTGTTCACTAAGATGACCTTTGTTTTAAGATGCGCTAACTCCAGTTTCCGGATCCAATCCTTACCTACGCGTATGGTTGGCGAGGTTTTCCACTAGACCTCACTGACTGACTCGCCGTAAACTTCTAGAGTTACAGCTTTACCTTTAGCATTCCACAGTGTCAGACCCAGGATGGAACCTTGCGGTACCCCTCTAAAAGTATCTTTCCAGAATCTGATAAAGTGGCACTAGCACTCCGAGACGTCGAAGCGCGTAGGCTATAGAGTCCCATCAGGCGCTATTGAACGCGTTTTCCACGTCTAGCGTGACAATTGCGCAATAGTGAATGCCTTTGCTCTTACACTGGAGTGCTACTTCCGCTGTTTTGGTGACGGAGAGAATAGCATCCATCGTGGACTTACTTTTGCGGAAGCCGAACTGGTTGCTTGACAGACCGGTTTCACTCTCGGTGAATCTCACAAGTCTGTTGAGGATTACTCAAGTAGCCCGCTGTGTCTAGCAGACAGTTTGAGTCACTTGGTGGTTACCCTTCGGCAGTAATACCAGTCCCTGTCACTTCCACTAGTCGTCTGGGCTCTTCTGACCACCCTGGACAACCTTTATGGCCTTAATGGCCAGGCTCGGGATTCCGTCTGGTCCCGGTGCCTTGCTCACCTTCAGGGAGTTTGTGATCTCAATGAGTTCACCATCCGTTACTTTTGCCGCCTCCTCATCTTCTGTGCGGCTGCCTTCACTCGCTGTTTGTAGTGACTCAGCAGCCGGAGGCCAGGGGTTTGGCTCGTAGTGTGGGAAAAGTCCCTTAGTGATCCGCTTCAACATCACTGATTATTGCTCTGCCGGGGATGACGAGCCTCTGGTCTTGGCCGTAACGACTCAATGAGGGTCACCCCACGGGTTTTTATCTCACTCTTGAGCATTATCTTAGCGGATTTGAATGCTGCCTGGCGCTCCGATCTTTGCGCATCGGTGCGCGCACATTGCATCCTCCGCCTCGCACGAAGGCACGCACTGTGGAGGTTGGCTGTTGCATCGGTCCACTAGTATGCTGGAGGTCTTCCATTCCTCGGCTGCCAAGATCTTGGCATGGTGGCGTCGCACACCCACGATAGTGTTGCAATAAGTTGATACGCACTCAAGGGACCCTCCTCCTTCAAGGTCCCAACTTATTCATCCTCAAATACATCGGCATAAAAATGGAATGTCTTCCAGCCGAGAGTGGTAGGGGCATTGGCCCTACCTGTTGCTTGCCTCGTGTCCATGCTATAGCTGGTCTCCGACTGTCGAGTTTTACGTCCGACATTCTAGTATCACAGACACAAACCAGAGACAATCGGCCAACCTTCCGGTTACCTAATTCTTTAGCAACAGCAGTCTTGCGGTGGCTTTGCAGAAGGCAAGGGTTACGTTACGAGGAGCTAATCGTGATCACCAACTTCCTTGAGGTGAGCAAGGCGCCGCGGCTGGATGGAATCCCGAACCTGTCCATAAAAGTGGCCCCCTAGGCTGTTCCGGGTAGTCATGCTGAAGTGTCTCTTGCCAAAGAGGTTGAAGCGATAGAAACTGGTCTTTTTGCGGAATGCAGGGAAACCGCCTGGGGACTTATCGGCATATAGATCCATTTATTCAGCGATGTACGATAACAAGTGGCAATTTCTTGCCAGTGTAATTTCGTCCAATCATAGGTATGGTGGGCCATTTTTGTCAAAGTGCTAGGTACCTACTAACAATTATTGTGATAAACTGAAAAGTACCTACAGGTCTGAGGGTAGCCAGTGTGTATCGTACAGCGTCATACGACGCAATTGAGGATGATGTAGAGTGCTTCGATCAACGTGACACAAGGGGCATATGGGGTACCAGAAGATCATTTTAGATGGTCAGATGGCAGCGGGAATGGTCCAATCTCGGGAAGGGCAGATGGACGCATCAACTTATTCTGGAGGTATCCAGATAGGTCGCGAGGCACTATGAAGAATTGAACTTCCATTTGACACAGATCCTGTCAGGCAATTATTGCTTCAGGCTGTATCTATACAGGATCGTGGACGCTGGGTTCCCCATGTGGCCCGAGTGCGTAGATGTGGAGGAGATCACTGAGTATTTCTTCCTCTTATGCCGTCGTTTTGTGCGTGCTAGGTACGACATGATGGCAGTGAGCGGACCAGACACTATTCCGGGCAACTCAGTTTGGAAAATATGAGAGGACCCGGACATTTAGAGTGCGGTATATGCAGTCGATTCTCAGATAGTTCTGAAGCTACAACGGTTGGTTGTCGGTAAGTCAACCACCAACACGCCAATGATAGCTAACTGCCAGTCTCCAGCTGGTTAGCTATGAGGGTTAAGGGTAAAGCGGGTGCATGAAGCACATAAAGCTTCCGATGAAATACTTAACTGTCGATCCGGATGGATGGGGATTGGAGACTAGCGGAGTTTAGCAGGTTTGGTTATTGGTTCTGGTTTCCCGATTTCTTTCCTCAGGTGTCTGTGAGCAGATTCACCCGCCAATATAATAAGAGGTTCCATTGACTCGAGGGATGACGGAGATCTTCGTGGTTTCTGCCTCCTAAAGATTTTTCGCTGCGCTTGTTCAACACTACAAATAAAAAAAATAAAACAGACAGCTCACCGTGGGATGTGATGCAAACGTCCATTTCACTGTTTGGGGTAGCAGCAACATTAATGTTAGAGGTGAGTGTTGACTTCAATATTTAATGTCACATAACATTAATATTTTTATTCAAGGTAATGATCCAACATTCGTTAACAGAAATAGACAAATAGTTTTTGATTTAACATTGTGTAGCTCGACATTATTTGGTATGGGGTCCTCGTGATTAGAAAATTTATGGATCCAGGAATAAAATGGGGTAGCTATCACTCCTTATTTTTAAAGAAAAATTTTCCCTCAGTGGATATCTCTGGCACCAAGTTACTAGAAACAGTCTTTATATCTTTTGTAGCCCAGAAAAAATCACAATGGATCAACTTTCCTGGTTGTAATGATGAACCAACACAGGAAAAAAAAACAATAAAATGGCTGCCTTTAAAGAAAGTTACCCGCTGAAACGGAAAACTTCTATTAACGACGTGTCTAGGTGAAACAATTCAATCGAGTCGTTCATATCCAAGAAAATTTAGATAGTTAGATGTGCTTAGTTGATATTCGTATATAGTTTTTGATGTCTACGTCTCTATTTTCTATATTAAGTAAAATTTTGTGAAATTGAAAATGAAACAGTGAAAATAGGTGAAAAATTTCAAGGTCAAGCTTTCCCATACACTTCCCTCGCTATATTTCACTGCCTACATATTTTGACTCAACAAAGTGTTTTGTTTCGTTACTTATTCTCCAGTCTGCGTCACCCGGCCCATATCGCAAAAATCTTCTCTCAACTCGATACAAATGACCGCGTGTAGAAAATTCAACTTTATTCTTGTTCTTTACACGATAGCAAGTAGAGCCCTTACAACTGTTGGAGACACAAGGTGTATAACAGGCGTAGTGAAATATGATAAACAAGAATTGAAAACAATATATATATATATATATATATATATATATATATATATATATATATATATATATATATATATATATATATATATATATATATATATATTTTTTTTTTTTTTTCTACGTCACCATGTTATACAAGCCCTTGTAGTATTTGGTCTGCTTTTGATGTATTTAATCGTTATATTTTTTTAAATTTAAAATAAATTTGCCAGAATTGTATTTTCCAATTTCTTTTGAATTTTGACCATATTACCTAAATCAATGTCATGGTAAGATGGAGCTAAAATTATTTTAAAATTTTTCAAAAGAACAAATTTTTGAGTGTTTTTTAAATTTATGCTTTTTACCAATTATTTGTTTTGGCTCTTAGTGATCGTAGCCGTTGGCGAGATTTTTCTAGAAAACTTTTAACCTACTCTGTATAAACGAGGTTAAACGAAACGAACCGGGCTGAAACCAGGAGTACATTTTACGTTCCTGTATCGGTCACTTATCTCATATAGATATAATGGTAAACAGGTCGGGTACTTACTAGTTACTGAGTAAATTCCTAATCCGCAAAATCTATCGGTAAAAACCTGCCCCGCTGCCGCTTGATCCGTAACAATCGGACTTGGTATGACAATGTAGTCAGTAAGGCAGTCCAAACCGTTCTGACCGAAAGCTCCCATCCCGATCAGGGCAGGATCCAAAGCATCTGCCGCTCCCGATACTGTGAAAGCATATTGTCCTCCGTTATCAGGCTAAAAAAACAGAAAACACCAAGCGTACCTCAGCACATACAACCTCCAGTCTTGAAAAGTAACAAGTTACCAAACTGTACGTTATGCTGCACTGATCCGGACCAGCACGAATACAAATCCCGTACTGCTGGTTGACGATCTGCCTGGAGCCCACAGCACCAACAACGTTCAAGCTGGGGTTGGCTCCAAATCCATAGTTGAAGCTACTGATAGTTCCACTTGTGTCGAAATAATACTGCAAACATCCCTCCGGAGCACGAAACTGAGAAGCACAGGCGATTTGTGACAGCTGCAGATTCCACTGTCGATTGAAAGAAGTTGCCGCCGTTGTGGCCACGCGTATTGTTATCGGATTGAGATCGTCGAAATTCACGTACACATGCTGTCCGGAGTTTTCACCACAGATACCGGGCACATCCGAGCTTCCCCCTGTAATCGTCAGTATATCGGTTATACAGTTACCATCACCATCCGGTTGCGCCAGAGTGAGCGATCTGAAATCGATTCGCAGTTGACAAACGGCCGCACTGCACGGATAAATCGTAAAAATACAAGATCCACCATCGTTTAATGACCCCGGATAGCCTGCGTTCGTGAAATAGGTGCTGTTAAGTCTGGTTGTGCCTCCACAGGTTTGGCTGACTGGAAAACTAGAAATTTCAGTAGTGGATCTATACGGTGCTTACGGCAGTTCTTACACAAGCAACAGGTTGCCTGATTGGTGAGAGTGCTGCAGCTCCCTCCAAACAGACCGCCATTGTCGGAACACTCGCCTCGAATTAGACAGGTTCCTGTCAACCCGTTAGTCGCCAAACAGGGAACGTTAGCAATACGACCGATTGTGTAAAATGGAAAATCTGGTGATGAAAATTAGAATTAGAAACTGTCATTCAAGAGGTTAAAAGCTATTGGCAAAAGCAAACAATCGGAATGGAATTTGAATTCTAACAGGCTGGCGACATTCGATCCTTTGTTTATTAGAGATAAATTTCACAGGCAACATTTTGGTTTACGGCACATATTCAGGTCGATTGGGAACTAATACTTAGTTAATCAAACTCTCGCTCGATTTGTACACGTTTGTACATGTGCTTTTCTACTGGCTCGTACTAGAATTACTGTACTCGACGAGTGTGAAACTATTTTCATGTCGAAATAATTGCACATTTCCAAAGTTTTGAGGAACTAAGCTGAAGAATTTTCCCAGCGCCACGAACTAGTATAAAATCATTGCTACTATTAATATTAGTAGAAATTTTGCACGTATTTCATAACTTACATCTTCCTTCCCTAAAACTTGATCCTTCGTACAGCTCTAGCAGTGTTTCGTTCGTTGCCAGGGTGTTGTCTGAAAACCCTGGTTGTAAACTGCCGATAAGCACACACCATGCTAACCAGTGCATTTTGCCTATTTCTCTCCTGGTAAAAGTTTTCCGATTCCACGTGGTCGGTAAGCTTATCGATACGAATAACTAGACAAACAGCTGCGTTCTTTTCAACTTCTGACTCGTGTCTGGCAGCTTCAGTGGTAGGAATTCGTACCAACTGATTTCTTACAGAATGGTACCCAATGCCTTGTGGTTTCATTCGAGCCACGAAGAAATTGAACGTGCTAATTGGTTGCTTGCGAACCGTTTGTACATGAGATGAGCTGGATGTACTGATAAGTAGAATTTATGTACCGTGTACCGTTGTAAACGGTATGCTCCATAAGTGTCATTTGCAGGTACTAACAACAATTGGAGAAAGTGTGATGTCTTGCGATGTGGATCATAAAAATGGAAAGTGTGACAGCAACTTTTCTTGCAGTCGGATTGTAGAAGTTGAGGCAAAGAAACGTGCTTTTTGTAACAAGCTGTGGAGTGAAGTGTGCGATATTTTCAGTGCAATCATTTGAATTCCTGAATTACATCATCCCATTCATAATTTTGAATGCACGTTCTGGAATAAAACTATTCGTATGCAATAAAATATTTTGCTGAGCGGCGTGCACTGAAATGATGAATTAAGTATCGTATTGAAATAAAAAACGTGGTCCCCGTGGTTCTGTGGTTAGCGATGTCGGTCGGCTAGCTCTCCCACACGGTTGTGATGTCGGGTTCGATTCCCGATCAGGTCGAGGGTCTTTTCGAGCTGGAAATTTTCTCGACTCAGCACTGGGGCACGGTGTATCGTTGTACTTATCCTACAATATGCAAAATGTGCCGGAAACAATATCGATAACGAATTCTCTCAACTAATCTAGTTGATCAAGACAGCATTAGCCCCCCAGGCTAGCGTGCGATATTGTTTTGTTTGAAATAAAAGTATCAAGTGAAAATGCTTCCAAATGCACTAATTTTCGTGTCACGAATTTGACATGAATGTTCAAAGTAGTCAAAAGCCCATGCAAATATTTGTTGAAAAAAAAAATGAATATGTAATGGTGAAGTACTAACAACTAACTAAAAACACTTAAAGAGTATTGTGAATTCATAAGGTTCCACACAGTTTACTTAAGCTTTAATTATTTTCTATTTGATTCTATTTGATAACAGTAAATTGCTACGCATACGAACTTGTTATGAGATAGCAAAAATATTATTTTTGAACTTACTGGATAAACAAAGTTTTGTACATTTCTGAAATTCCTATTTTTGCACTTAAACTATACTTTTAATAAACAAGTAACGATTTTTTTTATGTATGTTGTATCAGGAATACTCTTAAATGACACATCCTTAAGTGCAGCCGTTCTCGAGATATTTCGGGAAACCAATTCATTTTCATAAGATTACACACGCCGTTATTACATGTTCTTCGTGTTATACAACCAGGATTGAGAAAAGTTTCAAGAATAGCATTTGATTTCAATCTCACGTTTCCGAGTTGCAGATATGACAATTACAACGCCTAAACCAATAAAATACTATGTAACCTACCGAATGGACCTGAATATAGACCCTCATGAAGCTTCTCTGTTACCCTATTATAGCATATAAATACAAAAGCTCGTTATTGTTGGATTTCTAGAAGTAGTTTTGCCTATCAATTCTCCCGTGTATCAACAAGAGAGTGTAATGCCAACTATTCGAGTGAAAGTTTATTTTCTACGCTCTCTCAAAAAGGTGTAACACGATTCGTTTACTTTTTCAGTTATGCAATAATTATCTGATCTAAACATATACCTTGTTAAAACGATGGTTTCACAAAAATAACAACACCACCAGATGAGAAAATCGTACCTTAGTGTATCAATATATTTTTAAATGTGCTTGAGATAAAGACTAGAAAATAGCGTGAATTACGAAAATCACGTGAAAAACCGCGTGAGTTGGGAAATCCGCGTAAAACTTACATTGAATTCTTTCGAAAAAGAATCAATAGCAGGGTTTTTTCCACGCGAACCGAGTTAAATAGCATATATAAAAAGGTTAGGTCGAATCAGTGAATAATTCATAATTGGATAAAGCAAACTCAACGGACACTCTAGACAAGCGGAATTGAAATGAAAAACTATTAAAATCATGCCGCGTAAAAAACGACTGATCTGAAAAATTCGCGTAAAAAACGCATAAATTCTGGAATCCGCGTAGAAAAAGACGCGTAGAAAACCGCGTCAAAAAGACCATAGTGTACTCGTTTCGACCAGTGGGTCGAACAGTTGACATATTTTCATGACACCGCATCGAAATGTACTAGTGCCTCTCTTGCAGACTACGACAGCAGCGTTCAACTGTACGCTTCTCTTATTCGAGAGACTCACGTGAAACTGGAAGCAAACACGGGTGGTTAACAATTTTTTTGCGACGATCTCTTGTACCGGGATTGGATGGAAAATAGATTTAACTGCCGAGAAATATTGAATACAAACACATGTTACAGTTAATAAAAAAATGTGTTTTGAAGTAGAATACTTCTCTCAGGAAGTTCGGCTACATAGGGATGTGAAATGAAAATCTAAAACCGAAAAAAGTGAAAAATATGTCCAATTTCGAATGCTAATAAATCGGTTGGTATTCGATGGATTTCCTTCGTTCTTGCAGCAATAGCTTGGAAAATCTCCTAAGATTCTTCCCAAACGCAGATAATTGTTTTATTTTTCAAACTATTGTACTATTGAAAATAGTCAAGCCTTGTCAAAACGAAAACTTCGGCCTCTGATTGGTCGTTATATGATTGCTTCCCAAGCACGGTCGACAGAATCATAGACCTTGCCATTTGAAATGTGTTATTTGGCCTATATAAGAGCCTGTTTCACCCGAAGCCGCTCATTATAATTCTAGACTGCAACAACAGCAGTCCTCCCTTAGCAGCAGCAGTAGCAATGCAGCGGATAACGGCCACAGCTGTGGTATGGCAACGGATAGCGGAGCGCGTCTCAGCATCGATAGCAGGACCAGGTGATGTAGGGCAGCGGATACCAATGGCAACGGAAGCGTCCACTAGTGTGGCAACGGGGATAGCGCAGCGGTTGGCGTTGGTCTCAGCATCAATATAAGCAGGGCCAGCTGATGCAGTGTGGCATTTTAGTGAAATGCTGTCTCTGAGCGATAGCAGGCACACTAGCAAATGCATCCAATGAAAGAACGTTCTGGAAGGCTTTTCAGTGTTTATTTTCCCCCAAGGAATACTTTATTCGCACTGCCAGTGATAACGCAAAGATGTGATCGGCATCTTATCAGACATTGAATTAAACAACAAATTGTCCTTTTCAGGATGAAATAAAAACCTAATTGAAGAGTTAATATTTTTTCTTAAATCAATTTACACTTTCAAGAAATTTAGAACAGATATATATTTGGCTTCATCTCCGTGTCTCAGAACGTACTGAATTATCTTTTCCTTCAGTCATGAACACAACATCCGAAAAGCTTTCATTATCAGCATAAAAATTAATTTTTCGCATAATCAAAATACAAAAATTACTAAAGCAACTAAAAGCAACTATATTATTGAGAATGGTCAATCCTTGTTGAAGCGCGAAATTCGACTGATCTGATTAGTCGTTAATATGATTGCTTCCCAAGCACGGTCGACAGAATCATAGAACTTGCCATTTTGAATTTGCTATTTGTCTGTATAAAAGTAAGGATGGGAATTATCAACTGAAATGGCTGTCGATAGTTATCGATGATTTCCTACTACTATCGATAGGTTTTTCATCCCTATATAAGAGCCTGTTTCAGTCGAAGCCGCTCATAATAGTTCTAGACAGCGACAACAGTAGTCTTCCCTTAGCAGCAGCAGTAGCAGTGCAGTGGATACCAGGCGGATAGCGGCCACAGCTGTGGCATAGCAATGGATAGTGCACTAGTTGCAGCGGATCTCAGCATCGAAAGCAGCTGGGCCAGCTGATGCAGGGACAGCGGATACCAATACCAGCGTATAGCGGCTAAAACATTGGCATGGCAACGGATAGCGTAGCAGTTGCAGCGGGTTTAGCATCGATAGCAGCTGATACAGTGAGGCACTTTAGTGAAATGCTGTCTCTGTGCGATAGCAGGCACTAGTAAATGCATTCAATTAAAAATGTTGATTTATTTTGACTACACATAAGCCGTCTAGTTTCGAGTGTTAAATCAGCTTTTCACTGTTTATTTTATCACAAGGAATACTTTATTCGCACTGTCAGTGATAACGCTAAGATGTGATCGGTATCTTATCCGATATTGAATTGAACAACAAATTAAAAAATGACTGACACGCAAGCAACCGGCTTTTCTTTCTTGTAAAAGTATTCTACTTCATCCTTGCGGTCGTGGCTTTGCACACAACCCTCCTGTGATTTTTTTACTTTCGTTGAACTGGTGTTTTAGTGTCCGTCCAAAAATCCTAGTTTTTTTAAATAATGTTATTTTGATAACACTGATTGCAATCAGATGGCAGTGTTTGCCAGTTAAGTTGAAAAATCTAAATTGGGTAAGGAACGGCTCAAGCAGCCAATTAAAATAGTTGAAGAGGTTGTTTATCAGACACGATCGCAGAGGTAACGTAGAATACGACAGCCTGTCTTATGTCAATGTATTTCTTGGAATAGGTTTGGGAATACACTCAATTGGGGTTAATTAATTTAATAGTCTCTTTGCTCCAGATGACGTTTACCTCTGTAGCCGGCACCGCAGTTTCACTTGCTGCCGTATCCAAAACAAGAATGAAATTAAATTGTTTTGAGGCTGTCTTTTGTATCAAATTGCAAAAGGCTACTTGAAGAGACTATAGACAAGGGCAAATAGTGCATTCCCCATCTATGATATAACAGTTCAAATAACAATTTTCTGCATTTTACGACAGCGTAGATAATTTTACAACTGATTGTTGCAATTAGTAAGACTTGTGTGGAAAATTATGTGATTCAGCTCAGAAATTCTTCAGATAAACTTTGAGGTTAATTATGTTTGTCAATGCCATATATTGACAACTGAATTTTTTTTTCAACGTGGCAATTTTTTTATTTAGTTTAGAATGATTGACAGTGATAGTTAAACACTACATGAGGTGATTTATTAGCAATTATATATGAAAATTTCAATCACTATACTGCTGCCACACACGCTATATAGCAAGCCACACATGCTATAAACATGCACACATGCGCTACAGACATTCATACACGCTATAAACATACACACACACGCTAGAAAGCTAGTTACGCACGCTATATAGAAAGCCAAACACGTTAGCCACACGCTATATAGTAAACTACACGCGCTATAAACATGCACATACGCGCTACAGACATGCATACACGCCATAAACATACACACACGCTATATAGCAAGCCACGCACGCTAGCTACACACCATATATATACAAGGGACACACGCTACAGATATTCACACACGTTATGTGCACACACCCAAATGCCCATACGTTGGATGATGGTGGCTTCTCAAACCACCTGGCGGTGCGAGTCTCTTTCAGTTTCGGGTTGTATTCATCCAACGATATCTGAATTGGATTACCGCTGGTGGGGTCCAACTCAGATCGAAGGGAAGCCGAACTAAAAGAGGTAGGAACTGTAGCTAACCACTGCCACCGCCGCTGTTGCCCGCTGCTGATCCACTTCGCCTACTGCCATCGGTGTTGATGTCCGCTGCTGCTGCCTGCAGCTAGTATACTGATTTGCTTGAGGAGAAGCAGTCTCTTATATAGCCCAAAGAGTGCATTGCCGGCTAACTAGGTACTCCATTCTGTCGTCCTTTTTAGGGAAAGGCAGCAAGCGACCAATCAAAAGTCGACATTTGCGTTTCGACAATGTTCAACAATTTTCAATATTACAATAGTTCGTACAATCAAATTACAATTTTCTGCATTTGGACGGGTGCTTAAATGATTTTCCAATCGATTGCTGCAAAAATGACAGGAATCGGTTGGAAACTAACTGGGTTTAAAACGTTTGAAATTGGACAATTTTGTGACGCTCTCGATATTTTCGGTTTTGAAATTGGATCCCTGTATTGAAATTGGGTACCTGTAATTGTTGCCGTAAGACGTATTCTACGTCAAAATTGTCGATTGAATTGGTTCCCTTTTTTGTGTAGAATTGCGTAACACCGAAACTGGTTTTCCAAGAGCGGAGAGCCACGACGTTACCTTTATATTACCGAAAATTTCGCCATTAACATACCAAAGGTTTAGGGTTAATAATCTGCATAACCTAGAAAGGTATAGCAATCACTGGAAAAACCAAAGGTATAAAAATGCTCCAAAGGGTCGAATCTCGTATATCAATCGACTTAGTTTGACGAGCTGCGCATTTTCTGTATGTGTGTGTGTATGTGTGTGTGTATGTAACGCTCTCCCAATCTCACTCGATTTTCCCAGAGATGGCTTGACCGATCTTTATGAAATTAATTGCAAATAAGAGGTCTAGTTGCCCCATAAGATCCTATTGAATTTCATTGCAATTGGATTTTTAGTTTAGAGGTTATGTTTATAAATGTGAAAATCACGAAACATCATTATCTCAGAAACTACACAACTGATTTAAACAAAATTGATTTTAAATGAACGAGCTACTTAAAAAACCCTTAACTTTTAAGTTTCATGAAGATTGAACGTGTGGTTCAGAAGTTATTCAACGAAACGAATTCTGGAGAGTTTTTAATCTCACTCATGTTTCTCAGAGATGGCTGGACCGATTTCCACAAAATCAGTGTCATTTGGAAGGTCTAATTACCCCATAAGACCCTATTGATTTTTTTTTGCAATCGGACTATAACTTTGCCTGTTATGTTTAAAAATGTGAAATCCAGCTATGAAAAGAAACATATTCTGATGACTACTTAAACTCACTCACTTTTCTCAGAGATGGCTGAACCGATTTTCACGAAATTAGTGTCAAATGAAAGGTCTAGCTGCCTCATAACACACTATTGAGTTTCAATATAATCGGTCTGTTACTTTGTCTGTAATGTATTAAAATATGAAAATCACGAAACTTCATTATCTCAGAAAGTACACAACCGATTTGAACAATATTGGTATCAAATGAACGGGCTAGTTAAAGGTTAACTGATGAATTTTACAGTGATTAAACACGTGGTTCAAAAATTGTGAAAAGAAACATGTTCCGGTGACTTTTCAAATTCACTCGTTTTCCCAAAAATGGCTGGACTAAATTCAACAATCTTAGTGTCAAATGAAAAGTTTGGCTTTCCTATAGGTTCACATTTTATTTGACTATAATCTTATTTTTATTCCAACCGTTATGTATTAAATTATAAAAACAACGAAAGTCTATTATCTCAAAGATCATACGACTTATTTGAACATATCTAGTGTCATTTGAACGGGTTGTCTCTCAAACTCACAAGTAAGAAATTTCATAGCAATTTGATATGTGGTTTAAAAGTTAAGAAAAGAAACGAAATTCAATGACTATTTAAAACTGTAATTGCTTTGATCAAAACATATGGCCTCAACAAAATTTAAATTTAGTATTGTGCTATTCGTACGTTCCCGGTATTGCTCGTGATTGAAGTGTACGAAATTCTAAGTCATTTCTTTTATTTAGCTATTTCTTCAGCACGAATATTTTACTCCTAATTAATAATTTTTTTAACTTTTTGCCTTTCTCCTAGAAAGGTATAGCAATCACTTGCAAAACCGAAGATATGAAAGTGCTCCAAAGGGCCGAATGTCATATATCACTCGACTCAGCTCGACGAGCTGAGCATTTTCTGTATGTGTGTGTATGTGTGTGTGTATGTGCAGATTTTTATTCTCACTCACTTTTCTCAGAGATGGCTGGACCGATTTTCATGAAATTAATTGCAAATGAAAGGTCTTGATGTCCCATAAGACCCAATTAAATTTAATTGTAATCGGATTTTTAGTTCATAGGTTATGTATCAAAATGTAAAAACCATGAAACATCACAATCTCAAAAACTACACAACCGATTTGAACAAAATTGGTTTCAAATGAACGGCCTGAAATACCCTTAACTTTTGAGTTTTATAAAGATTGAACGTGTGGTTTAAAAGTTATGAAAAGAAACGTGTTCTGAAGATTGTTTAATCTCACTCATGTTTCTCAGAGATGGCTGGACCGATTTCCATAAAATCAGTGTCAAATGGAAGGTCTAGTTGCCCCATAAGACCCTATTGATTTGTTTTGCAATCGGACTATTACTTTGCCTGTTATGTTTAAAAATGTGAATTTCGGATATGAATAGGAACATATTCCGAAGACTACTTGGACTCACTCAATTTTCTCAGATATGGCTGATCCGATTTCCACAAAATTAAAGTCAAATGAAAAGTCTAGCTGCCTAATAACACCTTATTGAATTTTACTGTAATCGAACTGTAACTTCGTCTGTAATGTACCGAAATGTGGAAATCACGAAACTTCATTATCTCAGAAACTACACAACCGATTTGATCAATATTATCATCAGATGAGCGGACTAGTTAAACGTTAACTGATGAATTATGATTGAACATATGGTTTCAAAATTTGGCTGCCTTATACGTTCCCATTTTATTTGATTATAATCGAACTTAAGCAACCGTTATGTAATAAATTGTTAATAAAACAACGAATGTCTTTTATCTTAAAGATTACATAACTTATTTGAACATAACTAGTGTCATACGAAGAGTCATTTCTCAAACTTACAAATAAAAAACTTCACAACAATTTGATATGTGGCTCAAATGTTATGGAAAGAAAAGAAATTCAAAGACTATTTAAAACTATACCTGCTTTGATCGATATATGTGGCCTCAACATGATTTATATGTGGTGTTGTACTATTTGAACGTTCCAAATTCTATGATTCCTTGCGATGCGTTTAAAGTCTGCAAATGCACGTCGAATCGGCCATAGGATATGATCAAAGTCAAATAACAAATCGTTCGAAATGATTGGTTTTATCGAAATGACAACATTCTCGGCCATTGGCTTATGTTCATATTTGTTCATGTCATTTTCAGTAGATTTGGCATCAATATGACACCGGAAATACCCATTTTGGAAGGTATTTAGTTCGCGAGATGTGCAGGAATTTGTACAGAAACATGTGCTTCCAGAAGAGAGAGGGGCGTCGAACCATTATGGACATATCTGTTACCTCTAAAAACATTCTCATACCAAATTTGGTTGTATTTTCTTGATTGGTTCTTGAACTGTGCGAAAATTGTGTTTCATTTGCATGGGACCCCTCCCTCATAGAAAAGGGAGGGGTGTCAAACCATTATGCACATATATGTTACCTCTAGAAATATTCACTTGCCAAATTTGGTTCCATTCAGTTGGTTAGTTCTCAGGAAGTGCAGAAATCTGTGTTTCATTTGTATGGCACCCCTCCCTTCCAAAAAAAGAGGGGTGTCAAAACATTATGAACATATTTTTTACTACTAAAAACATTTACCTGCCAAATTTAGTTCCATTTAGTTGATTAGTTCTCGAGATGGGCAGAAATTTGTGTTTCATTTGTATGGGACCTCTCCCTTCCAGAAGAAGGAGGGGTCTCAAACTATCATAGGAACCTTTATCGGCACCAAAAACCCCTACATACAAATTTTCACGTCGATCGGTTCTGTAGTTTTCGAGCCTATATGAATCAGACAGCCAGACAGAAAAACAGACCGGACTGCATTCTTATATGTATAGATTACAACATCAATTTTTTAGAACCTTAAGAGTGAATATACATTTATTGGATTGAAGCGTTCATGTAAATCTATTTTTACAAATAATAAGTTTGAATGAGAAAGGCTGGGTCTGACCGCTAGGTGGATTAATTTAGTTTTTTTTTATAGGAAGCTTCGTAGCCGCAAGGTTACAGAGTCCGCTTTGATAAGCGAGTGGTCATGGGTTCGAATCTTAGTATTATCAGGCCATTTGGTTGTCAAAGGACTTTAACATGGGTTTATTCTCAGGGTTTATACCCTTCTTCAAGCTGAATTCTATAGTAGGGGTACTGGGGGTAAGCTCGGCCCCCCAAGGAAAATGATTCTTTAGTAGCATTTGATGGCGAATATTGTTATATTTGTTTCACAAAATCATTGCCCAGATTGTTTTCTACAAGATATGAAGGTTTTCAGTACTTTCAAACTGTTATTTTACAAGGAATAGTGAAGTTTTGAAATTGAGATAAAAATGACGTTTAGCAATCAGTGCGGATGAAACCGGCACCCCTTGGGGGTAACACCGGCACCTAAGTTTGTTCATGAATTAACTCGAATTAACTGAACAAATTCGAATTCGGAAACCGCCGAATGAGAGATCTTACATTTCTGTATGTTACTATTGAATTTGGCTGTTGTCGGTTAGTTGGTTCTGGGAAGATTGCCGGAACAAGTTCCAGTGAACATTATATATAAACAATGAAAAAATTTGATACTCGGCAAGCTTATCATGTGGCACTTTAAATCATATTATTAACTAGTTTCATTGAAGCCAGGATCAAACTAACCACACCGGAGCATATTTCAAATACCATCGGGAAAGCCGTCAGTTTTGTGTCTTGATTCAGTACATTTGGCACCTCTAATAACTCTTGGAATCATTCATAAATCACAGATGAGCTTTAGTGCATGGTTTTAAGTCGATTAATCAATTTATTTGTCAGCGAGACATCGGTAATAGATGAGAAATATGTCTCAGTAACATCAAACTAGCCTCAGACCATGTCGGGCTTACCCCAATAACTGGGTGACGGTGTTACCCCGACAGCACACATTTTTTTTAAAAGAGTATTTCTATAAATTTATCGCTTCAATTTACCGCATATCGAATTCCTGTGATTGCTAACAATACAGGCAATAAATTGTAGAGCAACGAAAAATTATTTTAGTCTTTTCAAATGAATAAAAGCTTAAGTTTCACTCACAGAAAATTACATCCGTTTACGCATTAGCTGCAGTAGCGTATGTTTTGTCTATTATTTTGACGTTTGACGTTTCACGGTGGCTTCGATGTGTCTTAAAATGTCTAAAATATTAAATACCAACACTTCACATATTCCACAGTTAATTAGCGTTTTCTAGTAAAATCCTAGGGGTGACGGTCTTACCCTCCGTGCCGGGCTTACCCCCAGTACCCCTACCCCTGCTAACTTTTATTCTAACAAAAAAGTCCCTCTTATAAATAAACTGTTCTGAGTAACGTATAAAAGTTCTCTTCAGGGAATTGTGATTGTGACGCGGTGTTGGTAGGAGGAACGAGGTTTCGATAAGACTCCTTCCTCTTGACATGAAAAGTCCCTCTTAGAATTAACCTGGCCAGAGAGGAACGTTAGGTGTAGCCTCAGTCCAGGAAGTTGTAATTTGGCGATATTGGTAGGATAGAAAGAGGCTCGGTATAGTAGAGCAGTAAGCTTGAAAAACAAAAAGGGTTAATTCTCACATACAACCACGGAAATAAAAGAAAAGCGTATCATTCACTTCAATAGTAATACTGCCAATAATATGAAGTGCGGAATACAGAAAACACCTGGGCAATAAAGTAATCACCCGATATCAGTACCCGATTTTATCTGCCCCCGATTTTATCACATTTTTCACCCGATTTTATCATCATGAAACATTTCATTAAAAAAATGTCAGGGTGAACTGATTTTCTATTGCGCTTCAATATTTAAGATATTTTTCATCATTCTGTGTATCATTCTGGATGTAGTTTACATTAAAAATTCAACTGATGCACAATGTTACATTTTGCTGTTTTCGTGCGAATAATTGAATAGTGATACAAATGTTTATTATAACCGTATAATATGTTCGGAGAAGTTTCAAAATATTTGAAAACGCATCTTTTGATGTAGAAAGCTGGGTGATCAATCCTCCTAAAAATGAGATAAATTATTTACTTTTTCATTAGATAAAGATAGACGCTTGGTGTCTTAGGCAAAGTATTAGGTGATCTCAAAACAAGAAACTTTACAGAAGACATCATGTTTTTTATTTCTTACATATTGCAAGCAACATAAAGTTTTCTATGAGAAGGCATTAAAAATCGTTATTTAAATTTTAGGCTTTTTCTGGTTGCAATATGTGAGAGATATCAGTATGCTGTCTTCGGCAAAGTTCAGTGTTATGAGAACATCTAATATTTTGCTGATGGTACTGCGCTACAAAAAAGCAAGTAATTCATTTCACCAATTCAAACAAAAACATGAACGAAAAAAAAACTCAATTGTAATTTATTTGCAACTTAACATCGATTTTTGTAGGTTTTTTATTTTTTTAGGTTTGTTCAGAAAAGTTTTAGGCAACTTAATTATCTATCTAAAAAAGTGTTTTTAAAAAATAGTGATGATCGATTTTTTATAGTCACTTTTTGTTTTTGAATTTTTTTTTCAGTACAGAATCTCAAATTGAATTTTTTAAATATATTTTATAAAAGCTCAGACAGTTTTCTCAAATTCCTCCCTTGACAACTTTTCTCTATCTTTTGTCATTATTCAGATATATCGATTTATAAAAAAAAACAACTGCAGATTTTTTCATATGTTTGTACAAATAAATTTTTCAAAAAAAAATTAGAATCACTGATTTTACGTTGTGTTGATTTGATTTAACATCTTCAATGAAAAAAATTAAATTTTAAAAATGTCCCGATTTTATCACTGTCCCTATTTTTTCACGCCAAAAATCATCAGGGTGTGATAGAATCGGGTGATCACTGAATCACAATAGATCAAATGTCTCTGGTCGCAGTGGTGAGTCCATACAGAGGAAAAAAAGATTGTTTTTTTAACTATCCGAAATAATTGAACTCAAGTTAATTGTTTGAGAATGTTCATTAGTTTTCCACGAACTCACTACGATTTGTAAATCACAGTAAGTCTTGAGCTTTCTATCTCGGCGATCTTAATGGGAATGAACAACACTTTTTCAACCTAGACTGTCCAAGCATGAACTTCTTCTTTTCTTTTCTCTCTTTATTGCTTTTATTATATGTTCTAAATTTCTTATTCTAGCTTCCGATTACTTAATTATAATTTTTCTTTAATCAATTATTCACCCACTCCCCATGTGGCTTCTACGATAACTGGAACCCCATTATAGAGTAGAAAGACCGAGCCATTGGAACTCTTATACCGAGTAACAGTGAATGACAATGAACTCAGGTCCTGGGCTCAAACTCATTCGCACCCACTGTCAGCTGTCAGAAAAAGGTGTATGAAAAGTGACGATGATATGCCATCTCGTTTACACATGAGTTGAGATGTTCGCCCTTGAAACATGGCGCGATGCCCTTGGGCTGAAAAAGACTGACTTGCACTTGTGTCGCAAAAAAGGGATTCTAGACAATTAAGAGAATTTAACGTCGTTTGAATAAAAGCAAAGCAAAGCCTTGGTGCTACATTCCGATTCGGAACTTGACCTTCTGCCTATTTATACACAGACTTCGCAGTCGACTGTTAAGTGTACAAGGCAATTGTGTGGCTAGCGCTGCTCCTACTGACACTAACAGTCTCTCCCGAGCCGAGACTCGAAACTACGACGACTGGCTTGTTAGGCCAGCATCGAACCTCGAGACCATCTGAGAGATCGCTTGAATAAAAGCGCTTGAATTGAATAAATATGTTCCAAAAGTAACTTTTGCAGTAAAGTATGTTCATCATCCACAGCAATTTATGTACACCATCAGCTACTCACGGTTTTTGCAAGCAGTATCTTTTTTTTGAAAGCAGTATCTTTTTCACCTTATTTCGCTTCACTATAAAATTAGCGAATTAGCGATTAGCGTTTCGAAGGCCAAAATTTTAGCGACGCTAACAGTCCGCCAACCAGCTCAAAAATTTACGAAATCGCTAAGCCACCAACTAAATATTAGCGTCGCTGGCGATTGGCGATTAACGAATTAGCGTGAGAGTGCTCACCACTGCACTTCAGACTGTTATCTATATCCATAAACGCGAATGTCTGTCGGTCTGTATGTCTGTTACCTAAAGATTCCGAAACTGCTGTACAGGTTACCAAAAAAAATTTTATATAGAGGTTTTTGAGTACGAGAAGTGGAGGAGGGGGTAACTTTGAGAACGTCTCCCACGGGAACCGTATCCAGGGGGTACCAAATGTATTGTGTATTATGACCTTCTGGTGCAGCGTCTGGTTGGTAAACGGCTGAGCAGTGCGTACCAGCAGTACACCCGTACTAGTTGGCATAAAACAGACCCCAGTATGGTCCATAGCATACTGGCCAGCAACTCCTATCCCTAGCTCCACGTGATATCGACTGGAATACGAGAAACCAAGGGAACGGGGCGTCGGTTCCGTGCTACTCGGGGTGGAGGCCTTTTAATGGCCGTCTATGCGTATTGAGGATTAAGGGCAGATTCTTCAATTAAAGCCTTATCAACGTGTACGCGCTGACCGATACGTAAAGGAGGAGTTCTATGAGCTGCTTGAGAAAACTAATGGAGAGTGCCCACCACACGATATAAAGATCGTCATCGGAGATACGAACGCATAAGTCGGACGAGAGGAGTTCTTTCGTCCCGTTATTGGTAGGGAAAGTCTTCACTCTATCACCAACAACAACGGCTTGAAGTTAGTGAAGTGCGGCCAGGGGAATGGCCATCTGCTGCACGTCTGAACATGGCCATTGGAAGCACACCTGAAAACACTCAAATGGAGAGGCCTGTTTTCAGATCAACAAACATCGACTCGGATCACTATCTCCTGGTAGCCAAGATTCGCGCCCGGTTGTCCAACGTATTTAAATCGAGATCGGCATGGAAGATACGTCTGGACAGCCAGAGGTTATCAGCGGGAAGAGTTGCTGCAAAGTATACTCGAAAAGTTGATAGACGGATCCCGGTGAACCAGCTCGAGAGAACCTGAACGAGCAGTGGAAGCACATCCATTGAGTATCTAGAGGTGACGGAGGAGAAGAACCAAGCCCACGCCAACACGTTAGTAGCAGCTAATCGTGTGACGCGTCAGATGCGGGAGAAGTACCGGGAGGCAAGAGCTGCCGAAAAGAGGCTTCACCACCGTGAGAAACGTAAGCACTACGATCGCATCCGCGAGGTGAAGAGACGGATTGCGGCAGCGAATAGGGCTTATTACAGATTGCGTAGCCAGCTTAGGCCCTGTAGCCTACAGATCCGTACGAAATTTGCGCTATATAGAACCCTGATTCTCCCGGTGGCGGTCTACGGACATGAATCGTGTACGTGGAAGGAGGCCGATCGACAAGTGCTTGGGGTCTTCGAGCGTAGAATCCTGCGATCAATACTCGGAGGCAAATTAGAATATGAAGTGTGGCGCAGGCGCATGAATCACGAGCTGTACGAAGTATACAAACATGTTGATATTGCCAAGCTGAAGAAACACGGCAGGTTACAGTGGCCTAGCCAAGTAGCACAAATGGCGGATGAGCGACTGGCAAAGATAATATTTAGCAGAGAACCGGATAGAGGCCAATGACTTCGAGGCAGTCCTCGCACGCGCTTTATGTGTGCTGTCGACGCGAATGCCAGGGCAGTGAGTGTAAGGGGCATGGGCGTAGCCAGAATTTCAAATAGGGGGGGGGGCAAGCTCTCCAAAATTTTAGAAGTAAAAAAATGGTACACTAAGGTCACTTTTTACGCGGTTTTTTACGCGGCGTATTTTACGTGGATTCCGGAATTTACGCGGTTTTTTTACGCGGGTTCCGAAATTTACGCGTTTTTTTACGCGGACTCCGGAGTTCGCGTTTTTTTACGCGGCACGTATTCCCCGCGTAAAATGCGACTTTAGTGTGTTTTGAAAAATAG
Source organism: Wyeomyia smithii (assembly GCF_029784165.1). Lineage (NCBI taxonomy): Eukaryota > Metazoa > Arthropoda > Insecta > Diptera > Culicidae > Wyeomyia > Wyeomyia smithii. The sequence continues at coordinate 95,155,931 of NC_073695.1, forward strand.
AAATAAATACTAGTCTATAGCGATTGTTACATCAAGGCAACCAGTGAAAAGTTGTCCTTGACGTCAGAGTGGAAAATTTGATTATTCTTTGTCCAACCTCAAATATAAATAGATGTTCTTTACTAAAAACTCTTAAGTTCATTCAAACCTTATTTTGGTGACGAGGATCTCAAGTATCCACGAGCATGGCAGAAGATAGAATTGATCAGCAGCCGCAACCGGGAATTCAAGATTTGATTCACAAGATGGCCCAAATTTGACAACGGATAGCGGTCCAGCAGCAGCAGCGTCAGTATCAAAACCCGGAGCAGATTTTGGAGTCCCTCTCTTCGAACATCATTGAGTTTGTCTTCGACGAAGAAAACGGAGTTACGTTCGGACGTTGTTGTTTAACCGCTACCAGGACCTCTTCGAGAACGATGCAGGCCAGCTGAATGATGCGGCGAAGGTACGTTTACTTCTTCGGAAGCTGGACACCCATTCGCACAGCCGCTATTTCAGCTACATCCTGTCAAAGCTTCCCAAGGACGTGAAGATTGAAAACACAGTCAAGATTCTCAATAAAATCCTCGGGCATCAAACGTCAAACGTTTCGGAAGCGGTTCATGTGGCCCTTCACGATTGTTGTTGACCATCTGCCGATGAACACTCAGCAAGCAGAGAGCACTCAACCGCTGTTCAAATATTGTTGACCTCAGCCAGGTTTTCACCCGACGTAATGTGCTGAACGAGCGTTCAATCGTGCATGCTTCCATAGTGGAGCAAGTGCAATTTTAACTGCTTTCTCAGTCGCAGGGGAGAAAGAACGGACTTTAGCTAGCAGGTCTATAAGATCCAACTCTTCCAAGTTCTTACGGTCTGCTCTCATGCTGCTGCAATGTTAATACAAAACTTCCACTTCTCCAACAAAGTTGTCAACTTCATAAAAAATTACAAATATTTCGGTTTTGCGCTTGAACTCTTCCATCGACATGCGTATTACGTTAGCGGGATGCAGCAAGGACAACGCGTAGGCAGGTGCACTATCTTCATCGAACCGTGTATCCAGTCAGGTTACAAGAGAATCAAGGTAAGGAATTGTCACAGCTCGGTTCCAATACTCCAAGCTAGTTGATGCAGGCGAATTTGCCCGGTACTTTTGCCGCTGCAATATCCTTGGTGGATCAACTGAAAAACCTGTGCAATTCCACGCAACATAGCGCAGATATTTCAATCAATTATTTTTGAACTGCCTGATACTTTACACAGATGTTTCTATGGGCTAAAGATGTCGTTTTGTGCTATTAGAGTTATTGAAAACAAAATTCTGCACCAATGTCAACAATTAGAGGGGGGGGGGGGCAACGCCCCCTCTCCCCTGCCCCCCTCTGGCTACGCCTATGGTAAGGGGAGACTGGAGAAGAGCAGCCCGAGACCGAGTTTTGTGGAGACGTATTCTGGATTCGGCATAGGATCTCAACGATCTGTCGCCATAAAAGTAAAGTAAGGTGCAGTGTCAACGTATGCTTAAAGTGCAACCACTTACAACCACTGCAAATACTGCACCCTGAATTTTTACTGTATCGACCGTTTGCAGGCACTAATTGGTAATTTGGTTACCTTCATAAAATCTTATATTAGTGACAACCGTCTCGTAAAGATTTTGCACAAGCAGCACATCGATCTGATTGATCGATGTGACGACTACACTGATATTGTCCACCTACACACGTTACAGTCTGGATTTCGAACGAACGAGAGAAACGTCCATTGATCAGGAGCGATGCGCGAGAGTAGAGAGATTAGATCCCTATTGAAACCGAGCGAGCGCATGTTCTCGAAAAAGAATGACAGCCGGACCCGATCGAATGCGTGATCGAAATCGAATCTGATAAGCTTTCCAGCGCGACGGAGATGTCGAAGGCTGATGACATACTGAGGCGTCGTCCGATGAAGCATTTTTTGCTTCTTCAAGCACGGTATATTACGGTTTCATTAAACATAGAAATTTTTTTTTTATAAAATGTCACGTTATATTTATATAGTGTATAGTAATAGTGTGTTGTGCTAAAAAGGCAGTGAAAATATAAGAAATGATTCCATTTTTTCTCAAAAACATTTTCTAACCGAAAATGTGTTTTATTTGCTTTTTTTCAATTGCCAAACCAAAACAAAGCAAATATAAAGCACTTCGCGATGAAATGTTTAGTCTGAACATGGTGTTACACTGCTCGTTCTGTTTAGCCGCCTCTACCGACGCGTCGTTGCCGTTCCAGTATGACCGGTTTGAGCGTTGCACATAGACGTTCTACGAAGCAGATCAGACGCGTTTGCGGCGCTTTTTGCTTGGATCAAATAACCGCCTTATTATAATACTCACTTATGTTTTCATTACCAAAACAAACATGAGGATATGTTTTCACAGATAACGCATTAACTATAACTGAGTGATATCCCGATCTGTCAAAAATATCAGGATTATAACAAATCTTCATATTTTGTTACGAACTTTTTGTATCAACTTGTGTTCTAAACTTGGTCTCGTTAATAGTTAAAATATCACAATTCCTGTCAAAATTATTTATTGATTAGTACAAATTATAGCAAGTTTCGTAAAGTTTTTTTTTTTTTTTATTCTCGCTTATTTTCCGTCGGCCTAGTTCCGCCACTGTTGTGGCCAATGACCGACGCCCAGGGAGACGACTCCACACCCAGGACCCTAACCACACTAGGCCCCCGCTGTATTTTTGTAAAGTTTTTGGCAAAAAAGATCATAATTAGTTAGAATGTACAATATTTTGTCAATTGAATGACAAATTTTGTTATAAATATGCTTAAAAAACACACTTTTGAACATTCAAGTGTATGATAACCGAATTTGATGTAATTCTGTACTTTTTATCATCCTGGCATATCAAGAATATTACAGGCTTTGTTATTTCTATCAAGTTCAGATATATTTGTATTACCCGTTTGTTATAATCGTTTGATCGGGATGCCTTTGAAAATTCAAAGTCGACCACGTGGTAGCTCGAAGTCAGCCATTTGTGGCTTCAACACACTTCCACCTTAACTAGCATACGAAAAGTCCATAAGCCAAGCGGTATCCTTTCACACTCGTTACTTGCGCCTCACGATAACTTGAAGCAGCAGTCGCAAGTCAATATGAACAGCGGATATCATGAAATGACCTTATTATCCAAAAGGAACAACTGTGAAAAAATTTAGCGAAATCGGAAATGACAAGCCAAAAACAAATACTTTATTTACCCTTTTTCCATGGAATGCCTCTGAAGTCGTTTGATATTTTCCCTCTTTAATTCAAGAACAATACGAACACGGCCGGATTTAGGTGCGGGGGCCCGGGGCAGATTTTGTCGTTCTTTTCTTAAATCACTTAGAGGCAAGAAAATTTCAAATTGTAAGAAGATTGAAAAAAAAGGTGTTCATTTTGTCTAAAGGGGGTCAATTTGGACTAAAGGGGGTCAATTTGAACTTCAAAATTCGGAATCAATTAATAAATTACAGACGCTACCAAAAACAACCGAAAAATGGCCAAATATCACCCAATATGATCATTTACAGTACTAAAATATTATTGCCTAAGGTCATCGAATCGACTCCTGGTGCCATTTTGACTTTTAGTCAAAAATCCAAGCAGATGACTTCTGATTTCTAGAAAACAGTGATTTCCAAAAATGTAATAAAAAAACGGAATCAACCAACATGCGTCATTCTAACCTCAGTAAAGGAAGATTGTAATGAAATATCGAAGGTGATACAATCGCAAAACAGTTAAGTTATAGTTAAGTTATATATATAAGTTATATATATATTAAGTTATACTAAGAAGAGAATAGTCTAATTGTAAAAACAAAAATCAACATATATTGCAGCATTTTGATGAAATGAATTAGTTTTCAAACGAAAACGCACATAATTTAACCAATAAACGCGTATCAATCTTTTTCGCCATTGCCGACACGACTTGGTTAAGTAATCGTCGATCGTCTTTCCCGATTTGGAACACCGCAGAAGCAGCAGATAATGCAATGTAAATCATTGTAGGTCTTGTTCACACTACTGACATATGTTCCGGGCTGGATCCATTGCTCTAAACCAGCAGCGGTCGGTCTTCGGTCTTCGTCGAGAGTAGTAGATTTATCTTCTACTAAGCAGGACTCTACTAGACGCAAGCTGCATGTTAGTTCCGCTCGGCGTCGAAACGCTGTCTATTTTGCATACCAGCAACTAGCTGGACGAGGATAACCGTTCGTACTGCAACAACCGGTCGTTTGTCACCGGACTATCATCAACGGGGCACCCTGCTCTGCTTTTTGTCGACTCTGTGGTTCAGCGGTTTGGCTGGTGAGTTTGTAGTTGCGGTTCAGGGGGCTTCTCTTGACGTTTGTGATTTCGTATGGAATTTTTCGGGTTTACATTTAAGTGCATCTTAAGGGTTTCGTCAAAAGAAAATGCTTATTTGTAACCAATTGTTTATTGTTGTTGGTTTGCTCCCTCAAAAAAAAAAAAATTGTTGAGTAGGTATGGTAAAAAAGAAAAGAAAGCAGTAGAAAAGAGATGAATTCCTAACTATGCAATCGAAATCGAGTGTGGATGCCACAACGAGTGCTCGCCTTGGTCGCTGCCTCACGTATATAAATTTATTCATTGAGGATGATTCATTCACCGAGATAGATGATAGAGTGAATGAACGGATTTGTGTGGAGATGACGTACGATGTTATCTGCAGATTGCATTTTAGATTTTGCATATGATGCACCCGAGTGATCTAAGCGATTCCCAGGATCCTCAAGGGATTGGAAACAAAATGCACTGAAAAGTGCTTGCAAATCCAGCGTCCATGGTTCTCTTTTAACAGCGAGCTTGCCGTGGGCAAAGTCTTCGCCATGCGACTCCCAGTGGATGGTGGATGAATTGCATTTTATGGGGTAGGTTTTCTGCCGGGGAGACAAAGCGTGTCCATTTGGGATGGATAGGAGCAGGCTTACCCCAGCTGTGTGTTATTCTTGGGGTTCCAATCTCATCGACGTTGTGCACGACTGAAGGGAACCAGCAGAATTTACATTTTTATCAACAATGAATTTATGGAAAATCCTGTCTGTATGCATAAGTGATAAGCGCCGTATATTGGGAAAATTTTTCATAATATGAAGCCGCTTTGGTTGTGCTTGTGTGAGCTTATCAGTGTTTGCGGATCAGCCCCGTATGCGGTTTGCCGATCACGTTACCATCCTTGTTTATATTATTCGCCAAAGAAGCTGTAAATCTTCATTCCAGCTGCTAAATAAACGAATCAACGTACGTACGTTACGCTGTTGTAGTTTTATCGCGAGAGGATTTATTGCTGTTATTTGTGAGCGTGAAGCGTTGCAAGATTGGCTAACTGTTGAGTTTTCATTTGTGCTCGCTCGACCAACAGCTGGTAGAAATAATGGCTAGTCAGGGTATAGAAAATTAACAGATTACCACTCGTTGTGGTCTTAAATTGGTGATGTTGCGTACTATTTACTTTAAAAACAATTGCGGTTTTAATCGTAACCAATTGTGTTTGAAAATAATTTATATAGTTTTGATTATTGTTATATTTGCATAATTTATTCATCATGCAATTTAAAAAGTTGAAATTTAAAACTTGAAAAAATTCAAAACTTCGAAGCTACTAATCCGATTGATATAACGATAAACTAAAAGTGGAAGGAAATTGAATAGATTTCATGAAAAAACCACAATGAAGGAACAAACTTAGCTACATCATAATTAGGGACAGTGGTAAATCGCGATTTCGCGGAAGCCGCGAATTTCGCGAAATCCTGCGCCGGCCGCGAAATTTACAAAAACCCGCGAAATGCCGCGAAAGTAATGAAAAATAGCAGCATTCTATGTCAATCTTGAAACATTTAGATTCGAAACCTGCGAATTTTCTGAAAATCAGCGACACGGACAAAGCTGAAGAATAATGGACACCTCGAGGGCAACTTTTCCTACGCAACCAATAAGATGAAACAGTACTTCTGCTCTCTTACAACGCGATTTTGTCAACCTGGAACTGTCTTCGGTTGCTAGAACTTCTTCGAACAAATATTTTGGCGATTGATAGAATTACATAGTGTACCTACTAGTAAACAATTTTAAATTACCTGACAGTGAGATCGGTACGGTATTATAATTTTTGTAGGTATTCGGATCGCAGACGTTTTCCTAAGTTTTTTTTCGGTTGGCAAATAATAGGGGTTCCTGGGGTAAAACGCACCACTTAACGAAAACTGTGTTTATTCTAGTTAAAGCTGAGAGTGAAAACCAATTTTATATGTTGATGAAAATATCAAAACCTTTATTTATTCGTTCCAACTCGCATCAGATACGAAAACATTATAGAAAATGCATAACACTCATTTTTTTAAGTGAGTGTAAAAATTTGGAAAAATCACCAATCGAGGCAAAACGCACCCTTGCTGGGGTAAAATGCACCGCAACAAAGGGGCAAGAAGCACCATGCAAATGAGGTTAAAGGCACCCTATCAAAGAGGCAGAATGCACTACAATATTACCGCCGGCTCATTTTGTCATCTCATAAATAATGGCAAAAAAGACCGTTCAAAGTAGTGAGCGCAACTTTTTAAAAGCTGAGTTTTTTTTAAGAAATGCTTTAAATAATTATTACCAAATTTTTCATGTTATTATGCATATATATTTAATTCATATACAAGGTTCATAACAAGGTACAACAAAATCAATGAAACGACAATTTAGTAATTATTCATGGTTTCCATATTACTAACAAGTGTTACATCTGTCAAGTTTAGCAGCGCAGCTTGTATGAAACCATTTTTGACATTGCATACACTTCGACCATCCTTTGCCGTTGATTGAAACCGAAAAAGTAGTCCCACAAATAAAACATAAGATATCATCTATAGCATCAGCATCTTCAAGAGCCTTTGCCTTACGACCAGCGCGCTTGCGCCCTGTTCTCTGTATATTTTTAATGTCCTTCGAAGCAATAGTTTCGATCAATTTTTTGCGATGGGGTGTGGAAGTTAACTCAGCAGCATATTCTTTTCTCGAAGTAACTTTCTTGCGTCTTGTATCCACGCGTTTTTCCAACTTTTTGGCAACTGAAGAAGGAGAAATCGTAAAACTATCCAGTTTTGGTGTATCTTGACTGGCGTTTTGATCCCAACGCTTTTTTTTGGTCCGGCGACTATTTACCTCACCAGCTGATCCAGGTAACTGTTTTTGTTTAATAGTTCGTTTACGTTTTACTTTGTCAACTGTCCCAATGGTATCTGTCTGAACTAGTGGAATGTTCTCCTGTCCATCCGTAGGACCAAACTGCATTTCGTTGTTTACTAGAGCTTTTTCATCGTTGTGAACGGCAATCAGCAGCGAGTTAGTAGCTTGCGCTAGTTTCTAATTAACATTGTCGTTGACGTCAGTAATACTGAAACAGCGATTTGAAGTTTGACCCACTTGATCTAAATTCGAGGTCATAGAAGAGAGTTTCGAAACTGGGCCTATGATGACTTCTCCGGTGCTCTGGGTAACATAATACTCATTTGCATCAATCTGGTCAATGGTTTGGCTATCATTTAGCACACCAATGTTACAGTCATCTGCGTTGATTTCACTCACTGCTGGAATATCAACAGCTTCAACGTCAGTAGCTTGCCAGTTCAGTGGCTCCTTTGTGCCCTGAGAGTTTTTTTTCATTGTCAACGTCAACGAAACTGCTACAGCAAAGTCACTGTCGTTGAATACTGAAGGATTAAATGGATATACGAAATCCATTTTGGGCAGATGACATGTTCGCTGATTTGACAAAGGCGTGATTTACTAGTTCACAGACGTTGTAAGCAGTGATTGTTTTTCCTAAAATTCAAATAATAATATAATAGTTATGTTTCTACTTCTGTATTGTTAATTTACTAACCTGGGTTTTTCTTCAAGAAATTTCCATTCGCTGTGGCGTAATGTGATTTCAACGGGCCCATCAAGGCGACATCCAATGGTTGAACCTTATGTGATGTATGTGGTGGAATTGAAATAATTCGAGCAAAGTTCTTTTCTGCCTTTTCCAACATCTGCAAATTTCTTGTGTGAGTAGAGTGGCCATCGAGTATAAGTAAAACTGGCGAATCAATAGATGGTCGAGTATGAGATAAAAAGTGGTCGAACCAGCTGGAACAGGTAATCAATGTACTCCAACCACTAGGATTACAGGTAAACACTGATCCTTCAGGGGCCCCGACCTTAAGAGCATCATTCATTCTGTGCCTAGCGAAGATGAACATTGGTGGTAAATATGCTCCAGATGCAGACATGGCCAGTACCACCGTAGTGTTTACACCTCTTTCGCTGGATGAAATGGCTCCCACTTGATGTTGCCCTTTTTTTGCTAAAACTTTTGGTAGCTTAGTCTGAACCTACAAAAAAAAAAAACTATGTAATTATCGTCATTTGAAAGTCAAGCACTATATATCACATACCGTGGAAAATCCCGTTTCATCCATGTTCCAAATTCTTTGGGGTGGGTATTGATGGTCGGCGAAGATCCCCTCAAGAAGATCAAAATATTTGCGCACACTGTGTCGATTGAATCCTGTGGCTCTTGCCAAAGAAGTATTTTCCGCAGACCGTAAAGAAAGATTTGGATGGCGTTTTAGAAAGCGTTTTAACCAGTCATAACCTGCTAACTTTTCCGACTGACTGAACGGATGTGAAATCTGGTTCATTTCGGCCAATTCAAATGCCAAACTTCTAACATCTCTTTGGGTCAATCCGTAATAACACTCACTCATGCTAACAATATGATTGACTAGTTGCCGCTCCTGCTCGTCGGTAAACACTGATTTGAAACTTCCCAAACGTGGAAGCGAAGATAAATTGTTGGATTTTGTCAAGTAGCGGATGAGCGTTTTCTTCGGAGTTCCGTACACCCGAGCTGCATGATTTTTGGAAATACCGTTTTTGATTGCCTCTAGCGCCGATCGTAGCTGTTCAACAGTCCAAGACCGCCAATTGGACTTCCGGACATAGTTGCGGACCATTGCTGGAAACAAGATGAAATGTAAGCAAAAAGTTTGTTTACAGAGTCCTTTAGCCCCAAGCAAAAGGAAGCGTTATGCCCCGAACAAAACAACAGAATGTTTTTGGTTACATAACGGTAACGCTCATTGAAACTTACCGATATTTTATGCGAAATATGTTGATCGACGTATATTCGATGTAATAACACTTGCCGCTGGTGAAAAACAACAATTCAATAGCTTCAAAACACTTAAATCAGCTGAGCACAAATTAGACCGCATGCAGCGAAAACTTGTTTTTGTGTTTATTTACATTTTCTGACATTGCAGTGCTGCCAAATTGATAGGGTGACTGTAGAAAACATAAATTCAAATAATAGAATTATTATTTTGTTATTAAAATGTTTCTCCATTGTAAATCAGAACAGGTGCATCTTGCCTCAACGGTGCTTATTACCCCAGGTACCCCTATTTATCAATTCCTGGAAACTCGGTAAATACGGAACGCAGCGTGAGCCAAATGTACGTGCCTATCGACACCAAAATATAACTGAACACAATTTGACTTAGTATGTACTTATAGTCAGTGATGCAAAAAAATCATGAATCGTACGGTTAAATTACCGTATGTTAAATTAAACAAAACAGTTGTTTCTTATTGTTGAGCATGAGCATGAGCATGAGCATGATTGACCGCCCGCGGTTGCTACTCCGTTATTGCCAGATCAGCTGTAATTACACAAAGAACCAACAGATGATGTTTGGGACCAACATGCATCCTCAATGTGTAAAAACAGGTGACCTAAATCTTTATATTAGGCAATACCAGCGCCGGCCGCATCCGAATGCAGGTCAAAGAAGGAGTTTGTATAGGAATATGTTGACGTGATACTCGCTTTATTGGAAGCCGAGAACACCTCTGCACTTCCACGAGAAATCACTGGGATGTTGGATAAAGGGGAAGGTATACAGCAGGGTTCGTTTTGGTAAACGATGCGCTAATGCGCTAATGTCGGGTTCTTCAGAACAAGTGCCGCGTCTACAAGTTTATTACATCCGCCACGATATTCATAATGTGATTCGAACTTATTTAGTTTGACAATGTAACACCGCAACAATAAAACGTACGCGAGGATACAGGATTTTTGACTAAACCGAGACAACTTAAAATTACCGTATATCTCCTCGTAAGGTGATGCTCTTTATACCTAAAACAATTGCGCGTTTTTGATCCATCTGAAGATAATACGACCTCATGGAAGGTACCGACGCGGGGGTTGAAATGATATTTATCGACTCAACGAAATCTACTTCGATTTCCGATGTAATAATTTAGATGCAACGCGCGAGCAGTCTCCGACTTAACGTTGATGAAGATAAGAAAGATATGATGAAATATCTGGGTTCACTTCGCGAAATCACCACACGCCGGAAGTCCATATATCAGCAAAACTCGCCCGGGCTGAATACGCGTTTACACCGAAGCGTTACGAACGTTCAGAACGTTACCGAAGGCCAAAAATGCCAAACAATAGCGATCTCAAGCCAAGCTCAGAACCGCCGAATAATGTTTCTGAAGGCCAGGAAGGAAAATGATCCCTAATTCGAAGTCCAGAAACGCCGAAAATTGTTTCAGAAGGCCAAAAAGGCCAGAACAAAAAGCGATCTCAAATTGAATACAGAAAATTAGAAGAGGCCAATAAAGAAAATGATCCCAAAATAAGCTTAAAATCGCCGGAAACGTTTTTAAATACCAGAAAATGCTCATTTCAAATCTAGTCTAGTCTAGTCTACACTAACACATCCAGTACTTGAAAGGATCCTGGAAAATGATACCCATCATTTAAAAAAATGATTTCCATACATTTTTCTTGTCAACGGCCAGGCCTACTGTGTAGCGCAATATAATACAATATAATCTAAGATCGGGGACAATCCGTACCAACCGATCCGTATGTAAGAAGTAATATACCTAATTCGTTGGGAGTGATAAAGCTAAGAAAGTACACTCCTTTGTTGACCAATCTCCTGGGATGGAACATAGGTATTTCCTCCTTATGTTCGGGTTTCAAAACCAAGAATATAGCGCCTTTACTCGCTTCAACTGTTACGGTTGACAAAACAGTTGTTTCTTATTGTTATGAAAAAAATTACTTTATTTAGTATTTTGTGCAAAAATAGTTGCCGCGAAATTACCGCGAATTTTGAATAATTTCTATTTTGCCACCCGCGAAATTTCAACTTTTTTGCCGTGAATTAAATCATAATCAAAATCATACAATATATTTGTTTTTCAAACAATATCATCTTAGATTTTGTATTTTGTTTTTGAAAACAAAATAATTTTTGCGTTACTTTTAACAATAAAAGTATAATTATTATCTCAATTCGAAACGTAAGGAGGATGGATTACCATCTAGCATGTTTTTGTCAAATAATGTAGCGTCCCGTCCACGAATGACAGTAAATGCGTTCTGTTTGCCAAGTATTTTGCTGGTGTTTTCAATAACGAGTGTGCATTCTCGGATGAAATTGCTGAAGCCATGTTTCCTGTTCATAGTGACACATTTAGCGCCGATATCTTTACAATTTCAAACGAAGAAGTTGCTGAAGCCATTTGCAACCTGAAACAATCAGTCTCTCCTGGACCCGATGGTATTCCTGCCGTAATTCTGAAGAAATGCGCTGCAGTTTTAAAGTCACCGCTTGTCGCTATTTTCAACCTTTCCCTTCAATGTCATCAATTTCCTCGCAGCTGGAAAGAATCTTTGATGTTTCCGGTTTTCAAAAAAGGTGATAATCGAAATGTGGAACACTATCGTGGGATCTCTTGTTTGTGTGCTTGTTCAAAAAATTTTGAAACGATTGTCCACAATCATCTCATGTTCAGCATAAAAAGCTATATTTTTACTACTCAGCATGGATTTTACCCTGGTCGATCCGTTTCCACTAACTTGCCGGAATTCACTTCACTCTGCTTGCGTGGTATGGATCGTGGTCTTCAGGTTGATGCTGTCTACACGGACCTGAAAGCTGCCTTTGATCGTGTTGATCATGGAATACTTTGTGCAAAATGCGACAGGCTTGGAACTTCAACTGGATTGGTAAAATGGCTCATTTCTTATCTACGCAACCGACAGATCGCGGTAAAGCTGGGAACGTCGCAATCCGCTTGGTTCAGCAACAATTCTGGTGTTCCTCAGGGCAGCATTCTTGAAACGCTGCTTTTCTCTTTGTACGTTAATGATGTAACTAAAGTTCTACCACCTGGCACACGACTATTGTACGCTGATGATACTAAAATATTTCAAATTGTTGAGAATTATGATGATTGTTGTAGACTTCAAACGTTACTCGATTCTTTCAACGACTGGTGCCTACGCAACTATATGATGCTAAGCATTCCCAAATGTATAGTGATCAGCTTCCAGCGCAAAAAACAGCCGTTGCTTTTTGACTACCGTATCGCTGGCACTTATTTACATCGTAACGACGTTGTCACTGATTTGTTTTGTTGGACACTAGTATATCATTTAGGCAGCATTATTCTGCGATCATCAATAAAGCCAATCGTCAACTTGGTTTAATATTTACGATAGGAAAAGAGTTTCACGATCCTGGTACTTTGCGCACTCCCTACTGCTCTCTGGTACGCTCAGTTTTAGAAACTGCCTGCGTTGTTTGGGATCCGTTCTACGATTTTTGGATACAGCGAATCGAGCGCATTCAAAAGCTCTTTATCCGAAGGATTTGTCGCAGATTGCCATGGAGGAACCCTGATAATTTGCCGCCATACGAAAGCCTTTGCCTGCTGGTTGGGATAAAACCCCTTGAAGAGCGTCGTAAGGACATACTGGCCAGAACAGTGCACAAAATCCTCACAGGTTGCTATGACTGCCCTGCTATCTTGATAATGCTTCAGCTGAAATGCCCTCTTCGTCCACAACGTCATCAGCGATTACTGCAGACAAACGCACACCGCACGAATTATGGCCAGCATGAACCTGTTTGTCGGATGGCTCTGATTCATAATCGACAAAATGTTAATTTTAATTTCTAGTATAGTTAATTAATGTGCATTGTTTATCTTGACTTTATCTTTGTTATCTGTATCGGATTTTTTAATACCTCTGTATATGTTTTTGTTTTTCAAAAAGATGCTGGGTTTCTATGCCGCCTTGATAGTCGCCTACCAGTGACTTTCAAGGTGGCTTTTCCCAGCCATACACTCACTTATTCATTAAGACTGCTAGTCGGATGGATTTAATATAATAAATAATAAATAAATAATAATTATGACAGACTGTGTGCATAGCAATGATTTATTTGCTATTTATAGAAAAATATTTTACGCTGCGAGATAATGTAACTAATTTTAGGAAAAGCTCAAAAATTTTATTTAATAAACTATTTTTTTTATTGAAAATCTATCATTTGAATCAAATGAGCATATTTTTTTTTGTTCACACAACATTTATTTGACACGGCACAATACAAATTAATGTTTTACGGAGCCAATTATATCTAATGCCTTATGGTCTAGAATATCTTATAATCTAAAGACAAATTCTTTACCCTCGCTGCCGACTACGAGCTGAAACTAAATCTAATACTAAAACTAACATTGTTTTTTTTTGTTTCGCTGTTAAATTGGCACCTTGATACTCTTCAAGTAGCTATAAACATGTAGCATGTATGGCAAGTTTCGCTGAGCGAGAATATCACGAACTGGCACATAGGGCTGTATTCATTCCTCGGGCCCTGAGGGTATCCAAAAGTAGAGATCTGGCTGTATTCATTCCTCGGGCCCTGAGGGTATCCAAAAGTAGAGATCTGGCGCCGCAGAATTCAGCACACACCCAAACCACGTGTTCAATGTCTTGATACCCCAATCCACAAACGCAATGATTACTGCTCGCCAGCCCAATACGCAAGAGATGTGCATCTAGCCCGTAGTGGTTGGACATAATTCGAGACATCATGCGAATGAAATCTCGTCCTACATCCAACCCCCGAAACCAAGGTTTGGTGGAAACCTTGGGCATGATGCTGTGTAGCCACCTCCCCAGTTCTCCCTTATCCCACGAGGCCTGCCAGTTGACAAGTGTACTCTGACGTGAAAGTTTTAAAAATTCATTGTAGGCAATTGGTCTGTTATAAATATCACCGTTTGTTGCGCCCACCTTAGCCAAAGTGTCCGCTTTCTCATTTCCCGGAATGGAACAATGAGAAGGGACCCACACTAAGGTAATCTGAGAAGATTTTTCGGATAAAGCACTCAGATGTTCCCGTATTTTCCGCAGGAAATACGGAGAGTGCCTTACATCCTTCATCGATCGGAGAGCCTCAATAGAACTGAGACTGTCCGTTAAGATGAAGTAATGGTCCGTGGGCATTTTTTCAATAATCCCTAAGGTATACTGAATTGCAGCCAATTCTGCGACGTAAACAGAAGCAGGATTATCGAGCTTGTAGGAGGCGGTAAAATTATTGTTGAAGATACCGAAGCCAGTGGACCCGTTGAGAAGTGATCCATCAGTATAAAACGCATTGTCGCAGTTGATGTTTTTATATTTGTTATAAAATATTTTAGGGATCTGCTGCACGCGTAAATGATCCGGGATTCCACGAGTTTCTTCCATCATGGATGTATCAAAAAACACAGTAGAAACAGAAGTATCTAATAAGTTGACACGATTGGAGGTGTATGAGGAAGGATTTATACTTTGAGACATGTGATTGAAATACACAGTCATAAAACGGGTTTGAGAATTAAGTTCAACTAGCCTATCGAAATTTTCAATTACCAAGGGGTTCAAAACCTCACATTTGATTAGAATACGAGAAGTCAGATCCCAAAAGCGGTCTTTTAATGGGAGAACGCCCGCCAAAACTTCCAAACTCATCGTATGGGTCGAATGCATGCAACCTAAGGCAATACGCAAACAACGATACAGCAATCGTTCCAGCTTGATTAAATGAGTGTTTGCAGCGGAGCGGAAGCAGAAACACCCGTACTCAAGCACCGACAATATCGTTGTTTGGTAAAGCCTTATGAGGTCTCCTGGGTGGGCGCCCCACCATGATCCAGTAATTGTCCGGAGAAAATTCACTCTTTGTTGACATTTTTTCATCGAATACCGAACGTGACATCCCCAGGTGCCTTTCGAATCGAACCAGACACCAAGATATTTAGATACCAAAACCTGAGAAATCGTTTCACCCATTAACTGTAAGTGGAGCTGAGCAGGCTCGCGCTTCCTAGAAAAAACTTCTATCTCAGTCTTCTCCGGAGAGAATTCGATACCTAGCTGTAAAGCCCAAGCAGACAAATTGTCCAAGGTATCTTGCAATGGTCCTTGCAAATCGGCAGCTTTGGCTCCTGTAACAGAGACCACGCTGTCGTCTGCAAGTTGTCTTATCGTGCATAAATTTGCCAGGCATGCGTCAATGTCATTCACATAAAAATTGTAAAGAAGGGGGCTTTAGCAGCCCTGGGGAAGACCCATGTAGCTAATACGAAAAGTTGCCAAATCGCCATGCGTAAAATGCATATGCTTTTCGGACAACAAATTATGCAAAAATTTGTTCAAAATTGGTGAAAATCCTTGTCGGTGAAGTTTGCCCGAAAGAATGTCAATAGAAACGGAATCAAAAGCCCCCTTAATGTCCAAGAACACAGATGCCATTTGTTCTTTGCGAGCATAGGCTAGCTGAATATCTGTAGAAAGCAACGCAAGACAGTCATTCGTTCCTTTGGCACGGCGGAAGCCAAATTGAGTATCTGATAGTAGACCGTTCGATTCGACCCAATGGTCTAAACGACGGAGTATCATTTTCTCCATCAATTTCCGGATACAGGATAGCAATGCAATCGGCCTATAAGAGTTGTGATCAGAAGCTGGTTTTCCCGGTTTTTGGATGGCGATCACCTTCACTTGCCTCCAATCCTGCGGTACAATGTTTTGCTCCAGGAACTTATTGAACAAGTTCAACAAGCGCCTCTTGGCATTGCCGGGTAGATTCTTCAACAAGTTGAATTTGATTCTATCAAACCCAGGCGCGTTATTGTTACAGGACAGGAGGGCAACTGAAAATTCTGCCATCGTAAAAGGTGATTCTATCGCATCGTGGCCCGGAGACGTATCGCGAACAAAGTTTTGCGCAGGAACAGAGTCCGGACATACTTTCCTGGCAAAATCAAATATCCAACGACTTGAAGACTCCTCGCTTTCGTTGACCGTTATACGATTTCGCATTCTTCGGGCTGTGTTCCAAAGAGTGCTTATCGTTGTCCCTCTCGAAGTACGAACCGGCGCCAATATCCACGTTTCTTTGCTCGGACCAAGCTTTTGAACTTGGTCCCAAGCTCCAAATACCGCTTAAAGTCGTCGGGTTGACCTTTCACCCAAAAGAAGGCCTTAAACGCGTCGGATTTTTCCGTGTAGACATCGGAGCACTTTTTGTCCCACCACGGAGTGGGAGGCCGTTCTTTGATCGTCACGCCGGGATATTTCTACGTTTGGGCTTGCAACGCGGCGTCGAGAATCAAACCCGCGAGGAGGTTGTATTCTTCAAGTGGTGGGTGATGTTGAATCGACTCGACAGCTTCTGATATCATTTCCTCGTATAATTTCCAATCGATATTCCGTGTGAGGTCATACGGAATATCAACTGATCGCGTGCGAGTTGAACCATTATCAATTGAAATTTGAATAGGCAAATGATCGCTACCGTGGGGATCAAGGACTACCTTCCATATGCAATCCAACCGTAGCGATGTTGAACATAAAGATAACTCTAAAGCACTGGGGTGCGCTGGAGGTTTCGGAACGCGTGTTATATCCCCGTTGTTTAATATTGTCATGTCGAAGTCGTCGCAGAGGTTATAGATCAAAGAGGAACGGTTATCATTAGAAGGGGAACCCCAAGCCACGCCGTGAGAGTTGAAGTCTCCCAAAATCAAACGTGGTGAGGGAAGAAGTTCTATTAAATCAAAGAGCAGCCGTTGCCCAACCTGTGCTCTGGGAGGAATATTTATTGAGGCAATACTCTTTACCTTGTATTGTCATTTGACATGCGACAGCTTCGACGCCTGGGACCGTGGGGAGGTTAATACGATAGAAGGAATAGCACTTCCTAATCCCTAGAAGTACTCCTCCGTAAGGAGTGTCTTGGTCGAGGCGAATTATATTAAAATCATGGAAGCTAAGATTTACATTTGAAGTGAGCCAAGTTTCACAGAGGGAAAATGCATCGCATTTATGCTTATTAATCAAAACTTTAAATGAATCAATTTTGGGGATGATACTTCTACAATTCCACTGTAAAATAGAGATAGAATCCTTCTTCTCAGCCGATGAATTAGCCATCGAAGGATACGATCGCTGCAAGGAGGGGCCATTTAGCAGTCAACTGCTTCAAAAACGTTTTAACTGTTGGTAGAAATGCCAGCAGGAGACTTTTAAGAGGATCAGTTATGTTGAAATTTTCAAAAATCCAGTCCACAATATCTGAAAACTTCAGCAGTCCAGATTCTGGCTGAATCTTGGACGAAAAAGAAGGAACAGTTGGGTTTTTTGATGTTCCTGGAAGTGCCGGAAACTCCTTACTTGAATTCAATTTTGCCAATCCCGGAGGAGTTTGCTTCGGATTTTCTACAGCACTTTTTTGTTTCTTAGTATCAGTCACTTCAGATGGAGACCTTCTCTGTCCTTTCCTAGGAAGCCTAGGAGAAGAAAGGTTTTTCCTCTTCCTAGATTTCCCGGGTTCAACAAAAGAAGATTCCCCAACTGAATCGTCAGAATCAGACTCATCGGAAGGCAAGACCTCGAAGAGATTCGGGGAAACCAGTTTGGTGGCAGCGGCCTCTTTGAGCATTTCTGCGAAAGTGTGCTTAGAGCGCTCTTTCAGAGACCGCTTGATCTTGTCTTGGCGCTGTTTGTACGCGGGACATGCAGACAGCTCATGCGGAGTCTGCCCACAATAAAGGCACTTTTCAGCACCCTTATTACAGGCGTCATCCGCATGTTGCTCTCCGCACTTGCCACAACGTGCTTTATTGCCACAGTGGGAGGCCGTATGGCCCAACTTTTTGCACTTGAGGCAATTCATTACCCGCGGTACAAACAAGCGCACGGGCAGACGCTCCTTGTCCACGAGCACATAGCTCGGCAGAGCAGACCCGGCAAGGGGTGTAAGTTTTTACACCCTTGTCGAGTGATACTGAATGTAATTGCTTACATTCAAGTATCTTGGCAGGTTCAAGGCTACCCAAATAACACACGAAACATGTTAGAAAATAGATTACAACGAAAGTAGTCATATAAGTGTACTACAAGCGCAATTAGAAACTTGTGTTATTATATCGTGTTTTAAGTTGTTTTTCAACCGCATTTCGAAAACAAGCTCATTTTTTCTGGTTTTGGAGATGTTTTTAATAACATGAGTTCAAGAATAACAATCACTATCACTTGGTCTTTTCGTTAGACATTGCACCATCTAATAACAACATTACGTACCTGTAAAATGCTTTTCCTTAGTACAACAGTCGTAGCATTAAACACTCAACTTAAAAATACTTGATCAAATTAATATTTAAATTTTATTAACGATTTCTATATTTATTCGAAGCGGGTCAAAACGTGCCATCAAAAGATAAACAAAACGCTTGCAGTGTAACCAGTATCACTTCAGTTTTTTGTTATTGTATATCCAACAACGTTTTCTAGTTTTGTTAGATTTTATATCCAGATAACGTTGAAACTATGTGAAAACAATTTTAATATTCAAGCAAAAGAAACAACTCTTTTTGAAAGGTTGAAAATCATTTTTTGTCATCAATTTATAATCAATTAAAACTGCCACTGATAGAAGCTATTGTCGATCTAGTTGCACTGCGCCGTCACAACACATTTGCGCATGCGCTGGTTAACAGTTGTCATAGCAACAGATTTGCGCATTGCCGTATTAGTACTCGAGATGTATTTTGCCACTTAATTCTATCAAGTTGGCTTGCTCTCATGCTGTTATCGGTACTTGTTCTATTAGCCTTCATGTTTTGCGCTTTCCTGGTGATAGAGATGTCATGGAATAGGTAACGTCAACTATTTTATACCAACGTGTGTTACTTGGGTAGAATCCTTGAAAAGGCCTTTTCCAGCCTTCAACAGGTCCTCGACAGTCAGACTCGATTCGCTGACCACACCGTCAATCTCAACTACGCTAGCTGGAATGTACACGTGGTACTCCCGCGTGAAGAGCTCACAAGCAGCAATCTCGTTTGCTTGCTTGAGGTCGGACACCAAAACACGCAGCTTATTCGGGCGTACTTTGGTAATTTCAGTCACGGCTGTAAACCGTGCCAGATCTTTACATATTTGCATTGTGTTCAATGCTTTCACTTTCGGCCGGAAAAATACAGACCCAATACCAGCTTTGCCCTCCGGATACTGCTTAAGCCGATGGGTAGCTTCCTGCGGTGTTCCATTCTTAACCCTTGGAACTTTGTATCCGGGATGGCTAGGCGGTAGAACGAGCGGGTTTTTAACCCCGCGTTCGTCGTCCATGTTGGACGCGTAAGCCACACACGCAAAATGCCAATCAACAAATAATATTGTAGAAAAAAACAAAGAAAAAAAAAATACTTATCTTCTGCAGCCGCTCTCCACAGCAATCAGCGCACGGGCGATGCCAATCTCCAGTCCTTCACACAAGAGTCCGGTAGCAAAAGCTGCAGCCGCTCCAGTCATACAGCAGCACCAGTACAGCCAAACAGCAGTACGCCGGGTACTGGATCTCTCGCAGTAGCGACACAACATACAGTCTGTGGCGTACGGCAGCAATAGGCGATGATGCGTTCTTTTGTCTTCAATAGACGACGGCAACGAGCAGCAGTGCACACGCAATACAATGCACGGTGACCTTGAAGGCGATTAACTGGTCGGCACTATCGAGATCGAAATGAAATTGCGACCGAACACGACGAGAGCACAACTCGGAATGAAATGAGCATATTTGATTTGAACTAAACTTTCTATTCGAATTCGACTAGAACTTTTCCGAACGTTTTTTTACCGTTTTCACTCAAGCAACATTTTTATTTTTAGGAATTAGAATAGCTAAGTAGCTAAGACATTACTAGGCATCGTGTCAAATATACGTGAAAAAATACATTTACAAACTAAGGCAAATTTTATATTGCTATACTTTTGCTTACGAATGTAATATTTGTAAATATTATAGAAACGTGAAAAACAACAATACTTTGAACCTTTCAATTATTTATTCATTCGGAATAGAGAATTCAGGTTCAGGTTCATGCTTAAGTTCAAGTTCAGATTCAGGTTCAGGTTGAGGTTTAGGGTCAGTTTAAGGTTTGAGTTCAGATTCAGGTTCAGGTTCACAGTTAGGTTCACGTTCAGGTTCTGGGTCAGGATCAGGTTCAGGTTTAAGTTCAGGTTCAGGTTCAAGTTCAGGTCCAAGTTCATGTTCAGGTTCAGGTTCAGGTTCAGGTTCAGGCTTAGGTTCTGGTGCAGATTAAAATTTAGGTTCACGTTTAGGTTCAGATTCAGGTTCGTATTCGAATTCAGGTTCAATTTTTAAGTTCAGGTTCAGGTTTGGTTCAGTCTCAAGGGCAGGTTCTGGTTTAGGTTCAGGCTCGGAGTCGAGTTCAGGTTCGGTGGTTTTAATTCTACGATAAAAAATCTCAAATTTTTTTCTTCGTGCAACATTTTCTTAATTACCAGTAGTGCAATGGTGTTTTATTGTTACGTGCTTGAGGTGTTGTCATTAAAGTGTTCCACCAATAGAAAAAAATGCCATCCGAGAACAATCTGGCATAATAACCTTCAGCGAAATAGTAGAAACAGGCTTTCGTGGTAGCATCAGAGCCCCACGTTTGGTAGTTTTTCTAGATCGGAGTCGAGTTGCTTTGGAACAAAAGCCGTCCCAGAAAAAGTGACAGTGACAACAGTGAAAAATTTGGAAATCAAAAAGGTTGATCACCATCATTTCGTCGCTGTCGCTGCGGGCGTTCAAGGTCAAAGCATTTTTGGTTTCGATTTCAGTGGCAGTTTGGGTCCGTCAAGGGCGAACATCGACAAGAACGGAACCCTGGATGGTGAGCTCATTCCATGTGATCGTTTATCAAATATATTTCCTAATTCATATTCCTTTTAGAGAGCGAACATTGGCGATATAACCAAAAGCTAAAAATGCCAGGACTAGAGTTGGTACTTAAGTTCCAACCGTAACAGTTGAAGCGAGTAAAGGCGCTATGTTCTTGGTTTATTAACCCAAACATAAGGAGGAAATACTTATGTTCCATCCCAGGAGATTGGTTGTTGACCAGTGTACTTTCTTAGCTTTGTCCCTTCCAACTTTCCCAATTACTTCTTACATACGGATCGGTTGGTACGGATTTTCCCCGTTCTTAGATTATATTGTATTACATTGCGCTGCTACACAGTAGGCCTGCGCGTTGACAAGAAAAATGTATGGAAACCATTTTTTAAAAAGGTGGATATCATTTTCCAGGATCCTTTCAAGTACTGGATGTGTTAGTGTAGACTAGACTAGACTAGACTAGGCTCGGATTCGAGTTCAGGTTTCAGTTCTAATTCAGGTTCAGGTTCAGGTTTAGGTTGAGGTTCAGGTTGAGGTTCAGGCTCAAGTTTAGGTTCAAGTCAAGTTCAAGTTCAGGTTCAGGTTCAAGTTCAGGTTTAGGTTCAAGTTCAGGTTCAAATAAGGATTAGATTTCTGGTTCAGGTTTAGGTTCAGATTCAGGTTCAGGTTCAGGTACAGGTTCAGGTTCTAGTTCTGGTTCAGATTCAAGTTCAGGTTTAGGTCCAGGTTCAGGCTCAGGCTTAAGTTCAAATTTAAATTCGGGTTCAGGTTCAGCTTTAGGTTCAGGTTCAAGGTTAGGTTCACATTCAGGTTCTGAGTCTGGACCAGGCTCAGGGTGAGGTTTAGGTTCAGGCTCAAGTTCAGGTTCAAGTTCAAGTTCAAGTTCAAGTTCAAGTTCAGGTTCAGGTTCAGGTTCTGGTTTAGATTTAGGTTCAGGTTCAGGTTCAGGTTCAGGCTCAAGTTTAAATTCACGTTCAGATCAGGTTCATGGTCAGGTTCTAGTTTGGGTTCAGGCTCAAGTCCAAGTTCAGGTTTAACTTTAGGTTCATGCTCAAGTTTAGGTTCAAGTTCAGGTTTAGCTTTAGGTTCAAATTAAGATTTGAATTCAGGTTCAGGTTCACGTTCAGATTCGGGTTTAGGTTCAGGTTTAGGTTTATGTTCATGTTCAGGTTCTGATTCAGTTTAGATAAAGGTCCAGGTTCAGATTCGGGTTCAGGCTTAGGCTTTGTTACGTTCAGTATTATTTCGTTTATTGTGGTACAAAAATTACGCACATTTGTAAGCATTACCAGAGACGGGCAACTATTATTTGCCATCGCCATCTATCAAGCCCCTCGACAGATCATGCAGCAGAAAAAGTCAGCTCAACATCTACGTTTTGAGTTCAAATAGTTAAACGTGCACAAAATGCGAGAGCAAAGAAATGAAGTCAGCGACGATAACTTGCTTGCAGATAAGCACCGACGCTGAAATTTTCTAGCCACTACACCACCATTCGCGTCTACTGCTCACGCTAAACGCACTTCCGTTTGATCATTACGTCGAGTAACAGTGAGCGAGAGTGTCGTGTTCGTACAAGTCGCCGAATAATTTCTGTTGGTTTGGTCAAATTAGGACCAGTAGATCCATCAAAAGTCTTTCCCCATTAATAGAGAGTTTTGCCCACGGCACTGGAAACGAAGTGTGATTAACTCGATCACCAAACCACATTGAAGTGGAAGGCGGTGATTGCCCGAGCCACAGGTAAAAATGAAGACACGTGTGATAATTGTTTGACATGCAGCATGAGATTTTCTCCCCAGTTCAACAACTTGATGCACGATAGGAGAAATCAGTAGCACCAGAAGAGCAGCATTTCGTCAAGCTTGAGATCGAAAAGCCTTCCACGTGAAGTAAGCATATACGAACCTTTGAACCCGGCAGGAACTCACGGTACTGTCGTTTCAGGGCTTTTGTTTCTCACACGGACTTCTTTTGGTGCACCCGCTGAAAAGCATCGCGTGGCTTCGGTAGAAGCATTGTCAGGGAAGTGACAATAGGCTCACGGAAAGATCGCTAAGCGGCACGTTGGTGACGACACAGAAACACGACGTCAGAAGACGGACACGCGGGGAGCAGAAACTGTTCCGGTGGTATAGGTGTGACAACAAACAGACGGTCGCTGAGATTTTTGACAGCGAAGGTTGGGCACTGACAAACGGTGCCCACCGACTAGAGGAAGTACCCACTAAATTGGTGCAACCAGACATCGCAGGATCACAGAGGCGGCTCAACGACAGCAGTGATTACCTAGATTAGAGGCGGAAGGAATCGCTGGCATTCGATGCACCCCAGCGCGGTGACATGGGATCAACGGCAACTAAGCTCGGAAAGCAGATACGGTGCAGATCGCCTGCAAGCGGAGTCAGCGGAAGTTGCTGGCCCAACAGGACAGTAGTTTGGTCGTCATCAACATATGCGGCATAACTCAGAAATGCGAATGAGGAAAATGAGAGGAATCTAGCCGGTGTCGTCGCACGTCAGGTTATGTGCTTGAGCAAGGTAAAGTTGTAGATTGATCTTGTCAGTCAAAACAATGGGCCGATTGTGGCAAAATAAATTTATGTAATGCTAATTTGTTCGTTTGGGCTTTTTCCTTATTTTATTGAGCACCAGGCGCAGCATCTGTAGCATAAAGCAGAGCTGTCAAAATTATACGTGACAGCTTAAGTTCAAATTCATATTCGGATACAAGTTCAGGTTCAGATTTACGTTCAGATTCAATTCATGTTCAAGTTTAGATTCACGTTCAGGTTCTGGGTCAGGATCAGGCTCAGGTATATGGTGAGGTTTAAGTTTAGGTTCAAATTCAGGTTCGGGTTCAGGTTCAGGCTCAAGTTCAAGTTCAGGTTCAGGTCCAAGCTCAAGTTCAGATTCGTATTCGAGTTCAGGTTGAAGTTCAGCTTTAATTTGGTTACAGGTTTAGTTCAGGTTCAGGTTCAAGGTCAGGTTCTAGTTAAGGTTCAGGCTCAAGTCCAAGTTCAGGTTTAACTTTAGGTTCGGATTCGAATTCAGTGTTAGTGTTTTGTGATGAATTTATTATTTACTAATATTTATTCAAAATTTTTATTGTGTGTTCTGCCACAAACGGTGACATATCAACACTATTACATATATTTTAAGCGTTATTTCATTAAAAGATTGAAATTGCTTCCGCAGTTTAGTGAATATAATTGTAGGAAAATTGTAAACCTACTTGTCAAGAAAACCTTAATTAATCCACCTAGCGGTCAGACCCAGCCTTTCTCATTCAATTTTTTATTTGTAAAGTAGATTTACATGAACGCTTCAATCCAATAAATGTATATTCACTCTTTAAAAAAAAAAAAAAAATATTGATGTTGTAATCTTTACATATAAAAATGCAGTCAGGTCTGTCTGTCTGTCTGATCCATATAGGCCCGAAAACTACCGAACCGATCGACGTGAAAATTTGTATGTAGGGGTTTTTGGTGCCGATAAAGGTTCCTATGATAGTTTGAGACCCCTCGCTCTTCTGGAAGGGAGGGGTCCCATACAAATGAAACATAAATTTTTGCACAACTCAAGAACAAACCAAGCAAATGAAACCGAATTTGTCATGTGGATGTTTTGAGGGGTAACAAATATGTCCATAATAGTTGGATGAAACACAAATTTGTGCACATCTCGAGAACTAATCAACCAAATGGAACAAAATTTGGCAGGTAAATGTTTTTAGTGGTAACAAATATGTACATAATGGTTTGAAACCCGACTCCCTCTTCTATATGGGAGGGATCCCATGAAGATGAAACACAAATTTCGCACAGCTCAAGAACCAATCAAGAAAATACAACCCAATTTGGTATGTGAATGTTTTAAGAGGTAACAAATATGTCCATAATGGTTTGACGCCCCTCCCTCTTCTGGAAGTACATGTTTCTTTACAAATTGCAAAGATGTGCAAACATCTCGCGAACTAATCAACTAAATGGAACCATATTGGCAGGTGAATGTTTTAGTGGTAACAAATATGTTCCATAATCGACCTCAGACAACATTTTGGATTGTAAGATGGCAACTTCCGGTTTCTGGAAAACAGCCGAAAATGGCCGATTTCCACCCAATTTAATAATATCCGGATCTAGAATAATACACAGGAGCTAAAATCGACCACAGATAGCATTTTAAATTCTAAGATGGCGACTTCCGGTTTCTGAAAACAGCAGAAAATGACCAAATACCGTTCAAAATCCAGAAATTGTCTCCAAATGCCATTATGAAATCCAAAATGACGACTTCCGGTGTCGGAAAAACAGCGGCAAATGACCAAATACCATCAATATGGGTATTTCCGGAACCGTAATGATGCACTGGAGCCACAAATCGACTTCAGACAATATTTTGAATTGTAAGATGGCAACTTTCGGTTTCTGGAAAACAGCCTGAAATTGACGATTCCCATTAAATATTAGTATTTCTGGAACCAGAAAGATGCACAGAAGCTAAAAATTGATCACAGACACAATCTTGAATTTTAAGATGGTGACTTCTGGTGTCTGGCAAACAGCCGGAAATGACCAAATACCATTCAATATGAATGTTTTCGGAACCAGAATTACGCCCTGATGACAGAAATTGATTTCACAGGCAATTTTAAAGTCCAAAATGACGACTTTCGGATTCTGAAAAACAGTCCAAAGTGACCAAATATCACCCAATATGAGTTTTTCTTTAACCAGTATCCTAAATACCATTTTGAAATCCAAGATGGCGACTACCGGTTTGTGAAAAACAGCCTAAAATAAACAAATACTATCCAATATGAGTATCTCTGGAACCAGAATGATGCAAGGAGCTAACAATTGACCTCAGGCACCATTTTGAATTGTTAGATGGCAACTTATAGGCAACAGTCGGAAATGACCGAATTATATTCAATATGGATATTTCCGTAAACGTGATAATGCATTGAAACCAAACATTGACCCTGGACACTATTTTGAATTTGAAGACGACCACTTAACAACCATAATACCTCCCAATATGGGTATTTCCGGTGTCAGATTGATGCCAGAAAGTCTGCTGATAATGACAGAATACCCATCAATATGAATATATTTAGAATTAAGGCGATGTACAGAAGCCAAAAGACGAGGATGTTGTCATTTCGATAAAACCAATCATTTCAAACGATTTGTTATTTGACTTTGATCATATCCTATGGCCGATTCGTCGTGCATTTGCAGACTTCAAACAAACCGCAAGGAATCAATGAACTTGGAACGTTCAAATAGTACGACACCACATTTAAATTATGTTGAGGCCACATATATCGATCAAGGCAGGTATAGTTTTAAATAGTCTTTGAATTTCTCTTCTTTCCATAACTTTTGAGCCACATATCAAATTGTTATGAAGTTTGTTATTTGTAAGTTTGAGAGATGACTCGTTCGTATGACACTAGTTATGTTCAAATAAGCCATGTAATCTTTGAGATAATTGACTTTCGTTGTTTTATTAACAATTTAATACATAACGGTCGCTTAAATTCGATTATAATCAAATGAAATGGGAACGTGTAGGGCAGCCAAAGTTTGAAACCACGTGTTCAATCATAATTCATCAGTTAACCCTTAACTAGCCCGCTCATCTGATAATAATAATCAAATCGGTTGTGTAGTTTCTGAGATAATGAAGTTTCGTGATTTTCACAAGTCGGCACATTACAAATGAAGTTACAGTTCGATTACAGTAAAATTCAATAGGGTCTTCTGAAGCAGCTAGACCATTAATTTGACACTAATTTTGTGGAAATCGGGTCGGCCATCTCTGAGAAAATTGAGTGAGTCCAAGTAGTCTTCGGAATATGTTCCTTTGCATAGCTGGATTTCACATTTTTAAACGTAACAGGCAAAGTAATAGTTCGATTGCAAAACAAATCAATAGGGTCTTATGGGGCAACTAAACCTTGCATTTGACTCCAATTTTATGAAAATCGGTCCAGCCATCTCTGAGAAATATGAGTGAGATTAAACAGTCTTCAGAAAACGTTTGTTTCATTACTTTTGAACTACAAGTTCAATCTTCATGAAATTCAAAACTTAAGGGTTTTCTAGGTAGCCCGTTCTTTTGAGACCAATTTTGTTCAAATCGGTTGTGTAGTTTCTGAGATATTGATGTTTCATGATTTTCACATTTTGAAACATAACCTCTAAACTAAAAATCCGATTACAATAAAATTCAATAAGGTCTTATTGGGCAACAAGACCTTTCATTTGCAATTAATTTCATGGAAATCGGTCAAGCCATCTCTGAGAAAAGTGAGGGAGAATAAAAATCTGCACATACACACACACACACACACACACACACACACACACACACACACAGA
This sequence comes from Wyeomyia smithii, assembly GCF_029784165.1. Taxonomy (NCBI): domain Eukaryota; kingdom Metazoa; phylum Arthropoda; class Insecta; order Diptera; family Culicidae; genus Wyeomyia; species Wyeomyia smithii. The sequence goes on from NC_073695.1 coordinate 95,183,480, forward strand.
ATGCTCAGCTTGTCGAGCTGAGTCGAGTGATATATGCCATTCGGCCCTTTGGAGCACTTTTATACTTTCGGTTTTGCAAGTGATTGCTATACCTTTCTAGGAGAAAGGCAAAAAAAAGGAATTTTAAATTAAACCTTAATCTAATCTTACACCTATCTTACTATAAAGTGAGCTAATCGTTGTAATTGAGGATTGCAACGATTTTTGTCGGAACTTAATGATAATTTGGTTTGACACATTTTCTAATGTTTCCACATTAGTAAGCCTGTGTAGTTCATTCGTGCTAAACCAGCGAGGACGCTTCAATATTATTTTCAGAAGTTTGTTATGAATCCTTTGAAGCATCTTTCTGGTTCTACAACAACTTTTTCAGATGGGGACTGCATATAACATTGCTGGTCTAAATATTTGTTTGTAAATTAACCGTTTATTCTTGAGACAAAGTCTAGAATTTCTATTGATAAGAGGATACAAACATTTTATATATTTATTGCACTTTGTTTGGATATTCTCAATGTATTCAACTTGGTCAGACCATTTTAGGATTGCACCGTTCATCTTAACAACATGATTATTGGTGGGTTTGAGAAAAGAAACTCTTGGTTTATGGGGAAAAAATAATTAATTGTGTTTTTGATGCATTAGGAGAAATTTTCCATTTCTGCAAATACGAAGAAAATATATCTATACTTTTCTGCAGCCTACTGCATATGACACGAAGGCTTTTTTCTTTTACGGAAAAGCTTGTATCGTCACAAAACAGAGATTTCTCACATCCTGGTGGTAAATCAGGAAGATCGGAAGTAAAAATATTATATAAGACTGGGCCCAAGATACTTCCTTGAGGTACACCAGCTCTAACAGGCGATCTATCAGTTTTACTATTCAAATAGTTAACCTGAAGAGTGTTGGTAACATCTCCGCCAACCACGCTCGACGCCTGGGTTCGAATCCCACCGCCGACATAGGTGTCGATGGTTGTGAGGTGGCGTGATCCACTCACAACCAACCCAACTGGTCTAGATTCAATCCTAGCCGACACCGGGAGATTTTCTGAGGCGAAAAATCTCTGGGATCACGTGTCGTGAGTTATGGTCCTGGGTGTGGAGTCGCCTCCCTGGGCGTCGGTGATTGGCCACAACAGTGGCGGAACTAGACCGACGGAAAATAAGCGAGAATAAAAAAAAAACCCGAAGAGTGCGGTCTGTCAAGTAACTTTGTATCATTTTTGTGATGTAAAGCGGAAAACGGAAATTGGACATTTTAGCTATCGAACCTTCATTCCAAAAACTGTCGAATACTTCTTCTATGTCTAGAAGAGCAGCTCCAGTGGAATAACCTTAAGATTTATTAGTACGAATCATATTAGTTACTCTAAGTAACTGATGAGTAGTCGAATGCCCATGGCGAAATCCAAACTGCTCATTTTCAAAAATTGAATTTTCATTGATATGTGTCATCATTCTATTAAAAATCATTCTTTCAAAAAGTTTGCTTATAGAAGAGAGTTAACTAATTGGATGATAACTTGATGCTTCAGCTGGATTTTTTTCAGGTTTTAAAATTGGAGTGACTTTGGGATTTTTCCATTTTAAGGGAAAATATGCTGAGGAGGATATGAAAAATCCCATCATCTCCTGGTGATTTCATGTTTTTAAAGTTCTTGATAATAGTTCGTATTTCTTTCAAGTTTTTTTTCCAGTACCCCTTCAGGTAGAAATTGTTGAGTGGTGATCTGATCATACTTAATCCCGATACTTTGTTATTCGCATACTGACGACGATGTCAACGCATCTTAGGCTTGCTTTATATGTATTCAAAATCGCTAGAGGTGATTTTTTTTCATCGCTGCACAAGATCAGGTTCAGGTTCATGTTCAGTCTCAGGTTCTGGTATAGGTTCAGGTTCAGGTTCAAGTTCAAGTTCAGGTTCTGTTCAGGTCCAGCTTTAAGTTCAAGTTGAGGTTCATGTTCAGGTTCAAGTTAGGGTTTTGGTTAAGTTTCAGTTAAAGTTCAGGTTCAGGTTCAAGTTCAAGTTCAAACTCAGGTTCAAGTTCAGGCTTGAATTCAGAGTCAGGTTAAGGTTTAGATTTTGGTTCTGATTGAGATTGTGATTTTAGTTGGAAACACAACAATAATGTAGTCAAAAATTATTTGTTTGTGATTCGACTGTATTCGACTGTAAAGTGACCAAACAGCTTCTAAGATAAATATTTTTGAAATAGGAACTATTCTCAGGGGCTTGGAAATAAATTCCAGACTTCCTTTTGAAATAGACAAATTTTACCCAATATGATTTCCAGAGGTTGGAAATCGACCTGAGAAACCGTTTAGGAACCCAATCCGGCGACTTACAAAACCATTTCAATTCCCAGATGGCTAAAAGTGAAATGCAACAAATAATTTCAAACTCTACCTATGAATACCACGCAACGGTTGGTACGATCAGCTTTTTTGAAATTATTTGTATAATTCCATCTAATCAAAGAAAATTTGGAAAAGCTTGTTCTAAATTTAATAAACACAGTTTTTACTGCCAGTCGTACTCAATATTCAACAAACAAATTTTGAGTTTCAACACGTGCTAATTATTTTTCAGAAAAATAACCTGTAACAAATCCACCACGTCCATGAAACGAGAAAACTGCTGTCACTCATTTCGCAATGAGCTGCCTCATCTGGGACACGAAGTTAACAGCGAATCCCATCCACCATCACGGTCGACTATCAGCTCGCTGCAGACGAAATATCTGATGACGATTTCACTAATTCCGCCGAGCACACTGAAGAATTGTGGAAGCACTCTGGGGTAATTGAAATTGGCACCCTCTTCCAGGTGCCGCTGTAATTTAATCTCTCTCGAAGCTAAATCGTTTTCTCCATCATTTAATACTCAAGAGCAACTAAGTATCGCTGACAGCAACCTGCCGGCTAGGAACGTTTCAACAAGCGGAAAAGCAGCAACAGAAAAGCATACTCCGCTGGCCCTTCCCGACTGCCGAGCAGCTGCCACAACTCATCGCTTCATAATACACTCCAGCAGGACCGACTTTGAACTGTTTCGTTTCTTCCCTTCCATGCTCTCAAGATGGCTTTCATCGGTAATGCACCGCAAAATGCAAATGTTGCAAGCTTTTTCTCCTGCACAGCTCGAAGCCACGGTAGAACCTGTATAGCACGATAAGAGTGCTGTCATTAGTTGTTAACCTTCATCCTAGAAAAATGCGGAGATTTTTTTCCCACCTTTTAGTGTCTAATTAGATAAAGCATGCGTTTCTCGATCGTGGCATGGGGAACGGAAAATGTTAATTGAGCTTAGTGGTAGCGGCAATCAATTGTGACAAGAAAAAAAAGTAAGGTATTAAGTCCGAGAGACGGCTAGCTTGACAAATTGGAGGAAATTGGAAACAATTTTTTCTACAGCCTAACTGTAAAATTTACATTTTTCTACGCAAGTTAAAAAAAGCAAAGCCATTAATTTCAATCACCTTTCGCCCAGGTTCGTTGCCGTAAATTTTAATTAATTAGGAAATAATTCCATCAGCTCTTATTAGACTCTTTCTTCTACGATTCCACCTGCGTTGAGATATTTTAGTAGTTACTATATACATGTAAAAAAACAAATTGCACGGTTTCTGACTTTTAATATATCCCGAAAAATCTTCACCGTCATCATTTGCTTGTTTACTTTTCAAGGGGCAGAAGCTCAATCTTTAGTCAACTTTTCTCCGTCGTGGGCTAATTTCGCAGAGTTTTTTATTGCTTTGTGTCTCAGCTCTACTTAAAAAAAAACAGCCACCCTTCAGACACTTTAGCGTACCACAACAGCTGGTGAACGATAAAAACATAATAAAAGATGATAAAAAACAATCTTTCACCGTGGCAGAGGAAGAATCGTCCTTATTAGATTAAAGTAAAATAAATTATAATAACGCACGCCTCCATGCTCAGAGCTCTGTAGGGACCGGATCACCCCGTTCGCGGTGGCTGAAGCTGAACTGTTTCTATTTCGCTGCTGTTTTTCATACATTCTTGTTTTTTGCTCCATCCAGTTGTCCCTGATTGTGTCACTCGGTTAGCCGAGTGTTATTAGTGCTACAGGGAGCTGAGGTTAGGCCCTGAAAAGAATGTTATACATAACACCTCGCTCGCTGTTGATGAGAACCGGGACCGGGTAGAAGTTTGACTTTAATCAAAATGATGTGCGAAGCTTGGTTTAATTTTTGATATAAATAAAAAATTATAACTTTTGATGAAATGGGGCGCGTGTTATCGATTTTTCTCTTTGTGGGTAAACGTGGCTCCAGAGGTTTACATGCATATGCATTAACTAATCGCACTATATTTTAGAATATAGAACAGCCGCTCCTACAGTATTGTACTAATTTTTTCAACATAAAATGAAACGGCTGGAACTGCTCTTTCTTCATTTTTTTGAGGTGGTAAAAGTGAAAAGAGAAATTGCTGGTTAACTGGATAACTCTCTTGAAATACATTTGTCGAATTGTGAAAAATGGTTCATTTTTGAGTAAAATTACTCTCAGTTTTGAAATAAAATAAACATAAAAGAATGACGTCAGAAAAAAAGTTTTAGGTAATGCTACGAATTTTTACGAGAAATAATTGTGATAGAAAATATGCTCAATTATAATCAAAATCATTTTGCTATGCTATTAGTTTTTGACACAATTTCCTAGTGAACAGTTCTGCTTTTACTAGATAAGCAGTTGATAGCCTCTTAAGAGTCATGGCAGAAGAGTACTAGTTAAACGGCCCTGCACATCGTTATTCGAGTTCATCATCTCAAATGTGCTGAGTATCCTAAAATGGTGCAAGTTGACAGCTGAAAAAAAAAAACAGTTTCCAACCGAGCGAGCAACAGACTAAGACGAGCTTTTCAGGCTGCTTGACAATACCCGGCGTATCATTTCCGAATGGTATCAATATTGCGCGATAAAAAATAACTGAGACGGTAATGGTGTGGGAAAGCACACAAAATTTCCATTAAATTTAGATTATGATGCCGTTTGTAGTCGCTACTGGTGCCAGATAATGGTACATTATGGTTCACTGGCTTCCATCGCCGATGGTTAGTAACGTTGATATTTTTCCGCGGTTCCATTGAAGGTGAAGCCGAAGATGCTGGCAGAACGCCAGCTTGGGTTAGACATATGTGTGTATAACCCTAGGAGCATAATGTGGTTTCAAGTGCACTTGAAGGGAAAGACGAAAAATCGAATTGCCCGCAGCAACAAGTTCAATGTCGTTAACAGGTTGCGCAATCGAAATGACTCAACTTAATGGGTAAAAAAGTTAGTTTGAATAGCAAAGTGAATCTGGGTTGCGAGTTTGAAAAAAGCTAATGGGTTGGTGGCTTATCATAGTAATTTCGTTTGGTTCAGCAAAAAAATATTCGATCCAATCTAATTTACGACAGCGTCTGTCATGGCTATGATAATTGAACACGGTCATCCATTATCTTTTGTCGAGTGACAATGATGAAATTATTCCAAGTAAACGTTTCTCCATATCCAAACAGCTCAGCATTGCGAGCGGGCGTGAAACATGGAACACAAATCAGTCTCGACCGAACCATTTGATGCTCATAAATCATGCATTCTATCCCGACAGCTAGAAGAAATTGATCCTCGGGGAATCTCCGAAGAAACCCGTTGCGGAGAAAATTATATTGTCACATTGTTATTTCCTCTGTATCATGAAGAGCTTTGAGCATTCACATCACCTACTAGTTCGCAGTGTTTGGACCGTAGCCGCCTGTGTAGGAAATGATGTTCCGTTTCCCCGCGGGTACCAGCTGCAGGATGAGCAACGGAAAGCGGAAAAAAATTCGGTCTGAAACACATTACGTCATGCTTTGGGGGGATTTTTTGCACTCACTTCAATAGGTGCGTTGAATACACAAAGGGCAACTTCTGAGAGCAGTAAATCATGCAGTATTGTTTGGTCAAAACTTCCAACGATAAAAACGATGGTGAACGTGTTGGATATGAACATAAATTAGAAAAAATGTGCCACGCCGCTTTTTGTTAAACATATTTGTGATAGCAACGATTAGATAGTAGTTAATGGTAGTAAAATACTAAATGTGTTGCGACTTGCGAGTGATTGAAGCTAATGGTTAATCATATTACGGACGCTGAATCGAGTAATGTGCGTTGTGCGGGTATTGGGTTCCGTTTAGAGTTCCCTTGAATCGCTCTCGGCTTCGTAGATGAAAGGTTGAGTGGTCGTACACGAGTTTTCCCATATTAGGCTGCGTCTGATCCGGAGCGAATGGCCCCGTCATGGCTCTCATACGGCAGTATGTCGAAACTCCCTTACTACGAACCTCCACAATTGGTATTTACCAATCGGAACAATCGGTGTCGACCCAGGTGAACGAAAAGGAATAATGATTGTAAACTCGGTACTTGGGACGTCAGAACTCTACTTCAACCTGCAAATGTAAGAATTTTAGTCAGGGAACTGTGAAAAGTGAATGTAGAAACCGCAACCATCCAGGAAGTGCTGTGACCGGAAAGACAGCTCAACGTGCGTTTCGAGCGGTAGATCCTGACACGGCACAGTGGTCTGGAACTGCATAAAGCCGGAAAAAAGTCAATTTTTCAACTTAATGCATCGAGCAGGAACTCTTTGGAAATCTTTTCTGCAAGGTTTGAACTATGTGAAAATGCATCAAAATGTTTGGATTATTGATGTTGTCATACAATTAACTTAGTTGAAAAAGTAGGCTTTTTGTGTACTCACAACTTTTTTATTTCCACGTTGTTTACCCAGGTCATTTATTACAAAATACAGAAGTAGTAATGAATGTTATATTAATGTCGAATTGATATATAGCCTTACTCTAGCATTTTCACAAATTCAGATATCCTTTTTAGAATTGTTTTACGGAAATAAGCCCTTCACAAAATAGGTATGATAAGGTGCATGCCACTCGAACTTCAAGTAAAGTTTTAAATGGTATTACCGCCGATACCCACACTCATTCGAAGTCTAGAAATTTCCCTCGTGTTCATAGAGACAGGAACATAAAAGTTTTCTGGGCAATTTTCGCAATATCAAAAACAAGAACAACCCCAACTTCTATCTCACGCTGTACTAAAACATGTCAATTCTTTAAAACCTATGCTTGATTCTTGGTCTGTTTGCATTCTAGTTTAAGCAATATATCGATATCGAATCAAATTCCGGAATGAAAATATTAGGTTTTGTCTAAGCTTTTGTATGAGGCTGCCCCAGTGTGTGCCGTGACGATGCCGGACGACAGCCCTGTGGAATCATAAATGGACGCAGTGTGCGCGATGGCTCGACCTGATCGAAGAAGGGTGATGAGACGTCTAATGTCGTTTTCGTTTTTGCGGTTTTGCTACACCGCGGACTACACTTTGTCCTATAACTGTTTTTTATTTTATTTTCCGGACTATCCCGGACTACCCTTTTCCTGTGCCGGACAGTCCGCGAAAGAAACAGAGTGCAGTTTTGAAGACACCTAACACATTCACACTGCTCCATTAATCATATCAGCCGTATATTCATCTCATTCAACATGTAAACACAATTGAAAACAGGAAAAAACGCATATTTTCTTCTTGAACTAATCTAATAATTCATGGAATGGATTCTTCTTAATTCACTTTAGATTCCTCATAAAGTATAATCCATAAAAACTCACTTGAAAGCACTAAATTTGATATTATAGTCGTGCATCAGCACTCGAAAACTCATTTAATTCAATCACCTACTTCAGAAAACAAAATCCGGGCATCGTTCTATACGGCTACAACGGGACTCGCTCAGCAGCCAACCGAAGTTTTTTTCATCACTAGCGGACCACTTTTTATTTCAATCACTAAACAAAATCACTCACTACACTAAGAATACTTTAATCTTGGAAATGTTCACCTCAAATTTCCAAAAAAAGCTTGAATTAGCAGAAATATATGATACGAATACGAAAAAAGCATACTGAAAATGTTGAATTATTCCGACATAAATGACATAAATCTACAGCACTGTAGTGGTTACCTAGGTTACCAATTTTGCACGTAAACAACTGCAGCGGATATCTAGGTAACCTACTACGACGGGCTGCGGCTACGTTCATTCACGATAATGTGATTCATTCATGATTAACAGTGAGATCAAGCATTGAAAAAATCGTCCAGGTGACAATTTCTCAGCAATCGGAAACGATTTTTTTTTCGCTTTTGATAATTATAAAAAAATACGCAGCGAAAAATTATCATTTGAGATTGCTTGGATTTGTTTGTATATTTTCACTCGTCTGATATTTTTCACTTATATAACTAGTGTATAGAGTAAATGTCTAAAGTTTAAAGCGTAGGTTATATTAAAGTTGATGTGGCGAGCTTTGCATCGGTGGTAGGAAGAACCGATGCCCGTATTTGCAGAATATATTCGTATTGTGAAATTCCAAGCGCTACCTCGCCTCCAAACATCCTGATGTGATGGTAAGTTGGAGCTAGCAACACCAGAAAGCTCTGAGCCTCAATAAGAGTAACTAAAAAACAACTCATAGTTGAGAGTGATCGGGGAATCGTGCTATGTGGTACGCTTTTCTAATAGCGGATGGTTACTGGTTGTCGTTTCCCGAAGGATGAGGATTCCGTAAACAGCGGCTGATGTAACGACAAACCGAAAAAAGATGCCGGAAATGGAAACTCAGGCTTCCGAGATCATGCGACAATCCACCACAACGGAATTGGTTGAACGGATGATTAACATTAAAGTGGAAAAAGTAACCCGAGGTCATACACATCAACATCCAGTTCAATAAAGATGGACAAAAGTATATACGTAACCTAGGTGAGTGAATATTTCACGGTAATCAGTAAAACATAGTTTCAATTCCTTATTCGAAAAGCAGTGAAGGTAATGCATGAACGGTAAAATAAGGAGAACATAAGGGCTGTAGTTGATGACCAAATGATCTGGTCTGGAATCGGCCAAAACCAGGTTTATTCGGTAACCCAGAGCAAAGGCGCATATTTGCAATGGTACATTTGATCTAAAGATCAAATTAAAGGGTAATGTATGTAGAAATCATTGAAATCGACTAAACTTACGTAGTATTAAGCAGTAATAAATAGTATTAAATAGTTTTAAGTAGTTGAAAGCCATTTGTTTCTATTCTTTGTAATACTTTCCTTGTTATTTTAAATAGAAATAGAAAAGCTATTCATTTTCTTTCTTCATCCGAAAATTCGTGATTACTACTTATAGCCTTGATTATAACCTTTATGAAAGCATTAAAATAAAAAAGCAAGTTCCATAATTTGTTCGTTGTTAAAAATCTCAGTAATAAAAATTATTAAATCTTTGAGCATAAACTGAAAAAAATCGTTGATTTTTTTCTTTATCAAGAAGTGAACATTTTCACTACTGATTCGATTGAAATAACAATACTGATTTTTTTTCATAGCTGTAACCAAGCAAGCTTATCATTGTTGATAAATGAAAACTTCCAAACGAGTTTCAGGTGATATAAAATCGGAAACAATTGTATGATTGAGTGATTTTTTCCATCCTTGAGTGAGATGAATAGGGGGGCATCGTGAGATGAATGATTGAGCAGTGATTCAAGTTTTGAGATGGATATGGAAGCGTTGTGGAAAATGTTTTGTTTTACAAAACCCAGGATAAATCTAGCTAATTTCACTAAATATACAATGCTGAACGATTCCATAAGAGTACGTAAGCATATTTAGCTTATTTGTTCGATGATTTCGTGAAAATTTGGTGTTTAATCCGTGCATTCTTCGTGAATATCGGCTTAATGAGATGAATAATGGAGCAGTTCCCCTATGTGTCAAAATAAAAAAAATGTGTCAAAACCGGTTAAGCATCAGGTTGGATTTTATTTTGTCAAAACATTTGCGAAATGGAGGAAATTTTTAATTCGGAACAACTTTTCAGGAAAGTATGTTTTATAAGTTTAGTTTAAATTGCATAATCATTTTAAATCTCATACAAAATTGGAAAAAGTTCATAACGCTCACTGGACGCATCGATGTGAATAACATACCTTCTAGAACTGTTATTTATACCTGGCCGAGTCACATGACGACAAATTCTTGACACAGCACTAGCCCTCATGGCTCTCGTCTGATTGGTAAGGTGAGCTAGCTTGTCATTTCTCCTCAAAGTGTGTAGGAGAATATCTTTCACTGTGAAAACAACTCACACTGGCTCACACTGGTGGGCAAAGCGACGCACTTGCCTGAAGAGAGCAGTGAATCGTGTGTACGGAATCGATTTCCCGGGAAACGGGAATGAAAAATCTTATTTCCCGAGTGTCGGATTTCTCCATTTTTGATAACTTATTTTTTCGACTGGTCACTTCACAACGCGTCTACACCTATTACTACAATATTATCTACACCGAGAATTCCCGGAAACCGGGAACGGAAAACTTTTTAGCAAAAATGAGATTTTGAATAAGTTTATCTGTAAAAGGTAGCAAAAAGGAGGATTAAAGGTCCTCATGTCGTCAAACAATCGCTTCAGATCCGCTGACAATTTTCCGTTAAGCTCAAAAATGGTATTTTCTTCTGTAAATTTTTGCTCAAGTCAGCTGAACCACAGCTAATGTTCGATTTTTAGAATACTTTGAAATCACCGATTTCACCTCTTGCTACATTTAATTGAAAACTGGTGTCCGATGCTTTGTTTAGTTTGTTGAAGAGGAAACTGAGTGTTAGGCTGGCATTGGACGAGGAAAATATTTGCTATATATGGTAAGGATTTTTAGGGCAAAATATGTTTTACACTACAGTAAATATTTACTGTTTACTTGAGCGGTAGCAAATCTATTCGCTATTTTTTTATTAAATATATTTGCTATGTCATTACACGGTCCAATTTTTTTCTAAATAAACTTCGTCTCAAATCTAGCTTTCATTAACAGAACAACATTTCAAACCCTTATGGAGTTTATATCACCATTCATTGGAGCGTAAGATTCCGAGAAAGAATTTTGGTTGTTTAAGTTCGTTATTTCGTTATTTCGCCATTCGGTGGTTTTCTGTGACCGAGGCAAACCGGAAGGAAACGATAAAATACTAAAAAATCAGTTCAATACGACTTGATATAAGTCAGTCTTAAAACATTTGAATGCCTACTAATTAACATGTAAAGATGATTTTTACGTTGAAATACCATATTGACTTTGAGCTTTATTCAATGATTTATTTCAGGCATCAATTTGACGTATTCAATTTGATTGCACTATTGCATAATAAACTATAGTAATCCTAACAACATTTTTCGCGGAACTCGGGAATCTCGGGATCCCGGGAATCAATATTTCTGTTCCCGGGATTGCAAACCCTAATCGTGTGTATCTGAGAAGCTTGCATAACAACACCGCAATGGAATCTAAAATATCGTTCCAGAGAGATGGTAAACTGGTGTGATCTTGGCCACAAGAAAGGACAATACTCTCAATAACTGCACGTCAGTGTTTTTACTGTGTGTCTCTTAAGCAAATACTAAATGAGGGTAATATGTAGGTAAGAAAGTGGATTGTTTGCATTGTAACTGAAAAAAAAATCCAGCCGCCCGTCACGTATGTTTGCTCTTCGAATGCTATCGAATTTATCTCAGTACTGAACAGCGTGGTGTACTTCTGTATGTATTCTATTCTGTATTGCTCAATAGAGTGGTTCAGCGCTTTTGTTTCGCTCGGCTGTGTTGTAAGCAGCAAGAGTATTACTTTTCTGCGAGCGGCAGAAAACAACACACACCAGAATGAAGAAGTATGGTGCAAAATATTGCTTTACGAAGTTCTCATGCTGAGTAAGAAGTGAACGGTGAATATTCACTCTGCTCTTTCCACTTATTGAGAAGAATAACAAGCATAGAGGTAATTACGGTGTCACGTATGTCAATTGGGTTGTTTAGCTATATCAGTTTTTTATATCATCTGAAAGATCTGCATTTTCTAAGTAAAACGTGATTTAAAAAAGTTTCTATCGTTGTCCTTCGCTTTTCAAATCACGATTTAAAACTGCTCGAAATCGCTACAATGACAGTTCGCCCATATACCAGTTGTCATTGTAGCGATTTAGGGCGAATTTTTATTCTTCATTTCAAAATCGAAGGATAATGATATGAAATTTAAAAAAATCACCTTTTGCTCAGAAAATTACACACTTTCAGATGATATATAAAAATCAGAAATCCGTGAATAGCTAAACAACCCAATTGCATGCCATTTTAAAAGAGTGGTGGAGGAGGGGGAGTATATGTGAACACTAACATTTCGACATTTTAGTCTTAGTAGATGAGATCAAAAAGTGCGATGTACTTTTTATTGTTATTAGTAAATTTTTCTAGTTTCCATCAAAAAATGAACGAAAGCTATAATGTTCATGACCATAAGTTTGCAAGTATTTTACTCAACCAAGAAAATTGAAAAAAAAAAAAATACTAAAAGTTAGAAAATGTTACAGCTTATTAATGTTAAATGGCGCGGAACCACATCAGTACTGTACGAAATCAGCGCAACTATTAAGTTTGGAAGCTGGGCAACGCATGTGGCTCAGTTATAACGCATCTTTTGTTATAAACATATAAATTTTTATAAAAGATTGGTAAAACTATCAAATCTGCTTCCACTAGCAGGCTTCATAAGCCAGTCGTAGGTTCGAATCTCGGCTCGGAAGAGACTGTTAGTGTCAGTAGAATCGTAACTCTAGCCCTTCAATACCGAACCGGATAGTAGCACCAAGGCTAGTTTGCTGTATTCATTGAATAACCTATGCTTTATGCTTTTCGCAAAATTGAAATGAGATCCGCGCTTGTGAGAACTAGAAGAACGAAATAGTTGCTCTGGCTTGAACTAATGCGTGTAGTTATCAAAAAAACTCTAAATATTTTGAAAGAAGTCTTTAGTTTATTCAATTAGGAACTAGAATGTAAGTAAAAGTGATATATATATATATATATATATATATATATATATATATATATATATATATATATATATATATATATATATATATATATATATATATATATATATATATATATATATATATATATATATATATATATATATATATATATATATATATATATATATATATATATATATCTTAGATGGATTGTGGCATACATATCCTTTTGCAGCGAGATTAATAATCATACAGCAAAGCTGACTAGAAAACGCAACAAGCACATCGTTTTGTGAAATTTTGTTTTTTTAGAGTCTAAGAAACATAACACACGATCATCACAAGGCGAAAAGTATAGGAATATCTATGATAGTTTTTCATATAAAAGATAGTCAGCTCTGGAAAAACATTGAAATGAAAACAATCCAGAAGTTATTTCATGTGTTGTCATAGCACAAAAATTGTAGACCTGTATTTATACTCGTGAAAACAGTGCCATTGTCGTCTGACGAAGAATGAGCTTTTTTAGTTTTTATCAAACGGGCTGCTGAAAATAGTTGCAATAGAGTTTTTCAATGCTTTAGAAAATGGAAGCTCATGCTGCTCTGGTGGTTTTTAGTATTACTATTTTTGTCAGCAAAAAACGCTCAGCTTGCAAGAACTATAACATTTTTTCTATAACATCTGTGGCAAAACTCGGTGAATTTTACCTGTTTAGATTATAACTGTTGTTTAAATATGACAAATTTATCACATATCATGCGGAAAATTTATGGATAAAAATAACTATTCCTTGAAGCGGAGCTTCCAAACAAACAAACCCTAGGAAAAAGTTCACGTTGCCTCTAGCTAGTACTTTCGATTCTAATTATCGTATCCGTTCGACCAAGTTCGCAATTTAACGTCTGCTAACTTATTCTGACACTTCAGAATAGGGCGAGAAAAATAATCTAACCCATTTTATTTGCGCTCTTTCTCCGACTGGCTGCATATATCTTAGCTTTAATGGCGATGTTGGGCAAAAGGAAACATCAACCTTGTGAGCTAGCGTGGGCATATTGCACGGCTCCAAAGAACAGTGAGAGTGCTGCTAGCCGATGCCACCAGCACACACTGGTTCCATTTTCTTCATGAATTTTTATTTCCATGCTACGTCCTATGAATGTAGCATTCATATTTCCTTATTTTTTGCTGACACTTTCCACATATCTTCTACTCGCCGTAGTCTGGTTCACCCTCCGGCATCACCGTTCAACACAGTATCATCAGGATGCAAGAGCAGCCGAAAACCATTCCCAAGCGGTGCCGATGACGTCGACGATGGAAAGCTTATGTGGATCTCTGATTTTCGCCCGCCAAAATGATACCGTCACTACTATACAACTGGTCTGAAACGGTTGCCGCCCTTTTGCGGCGACGATTTCGTGTTTTTCTTCCATTCGTACAAGGGAGATCAGGACCGAAGGATGTTGAACATGGAAACGCTAAAAAAGAGAGTTGATTTGGCAAGACCCACATGCCACATGCACACACCCATCTCCGGCGTTTGTAGTGTGATGAAATTACTTCGAAACATTTCGTGATACTGTGGGCTTGAGCGGCGTTTTTGGAGTTATTCCACGGAAAGCCTATTTTCGATAGCGATTGTGGAACACGACCGTCATTTTCAGCGTACAGAAATGTAGAGAGATTTATCGTATGCAATGATAGGGTTAGGGTTTAATATTGAATAAATATTCAATATTGCGGAATTTAATCTATTTTGTTCACCTTTGATAACTTTTGATCTTAGATAACGGATTTTTTATGATTTGAACAAATTTGAATCTTAATCTAGCTCTACGATAACCTTCATTCAGTTCAGCTAAATATTTGTTATTTATAAATAAACAACCGATCTCTTATGTAAAATTACTGCGGTACGAATATCTCAAATTAAACCGAATAACAGTTGGCTGTTTTTGAAGGTGTAATAAATGCATCAGGGTATGAAATTATGAGCTATCAGTGTTATACTGTAGAAAGTGCATCTTTATACACCATAGTCTTTTTACGTGGTTTTTTATGCGTCGTTTTTACGCGAAGTTCGATATCGTAAATTCCATACTTTTGTTAAGCGATTAGCAAAGTAAAACTTCCTTAAAACTGGCTTTAAGGCATGGCTTCCAGAAGTCCGCTTATAAAAGCTATCTTCAAGATCTTCGCCAGAGACTTATTATACATAAGTCACGTACCGTAAACTGGGGTGACTTTGATCACTTTTTTGATTGTATCTCAAATATTTTCAGAATATACTGAAAACAATATTCTTTGATATTTTTAAAACAAGTACTGGCATGCATTGGAAAAGATTCTGTCACTACTTCAAAAGTTTAACAACAATTTTGCTGTTTTTAAATATGCTCTAAAAATTTTACACCAATAGTCATTCCGGGGTGACTTTGATCACTTATTGTTTTGATGAATTTGGAGTAACACTTTGCTACTTTCACTAAATTGAACAGCCTAAAACGACTTAAACGAGTTTATAAATATGGAAAGCACTTTGAGGGCCATTCACATTCTACGTGAACAGTTTATAATGGCGAATGTCCAAGATTCATACAAATTTTTTAGAATATATATGAATGATTATTCACTGAGAAAGAAGGTGGTCTAAAATCATCAAAAACTAGTCCATGAGAAATATGACCTATGAAATTGTCCAAATTTGCATGTTACTTCACGTCTTAGGTTTTTGTTAAGAAGAAATACGTAATACGCTGTGGAGAAAATTGGGACTCAACATTGCCTTCGACGAAAAACTTGCAAAAATAACAATAAAATGTATTGTTATAATATTTGTCCATCTTAAGAACTAATCTGGGAACAAAATAAAAACACTTAACGTATTGCATTTGGAGGATACCTGTTTTTTTTCTCGCGGATTTTGGAATTTTCGTGGTTTTTATTACGCGCTCCGTATTCCCCGTGAAAAAAAAAGACCTTAGTGATTCTGTTATAGCCACATCATGGCTACTATTAAATTTATGATTGTTAGATCTGTAATTATGATTATTCTTTCTTCAAAATCCATGCATGAATTTTTAACTGCTTTGGCAACAAAAACGCTTGATTTTTCCGTAAATTTCTTGCCTATTGTAACGCTATAAAATTCTGTCAGCTAGAGAGAGGAGTAAATTTATGAATAGTAAGATGTTTTTTTGGGATGTGAAACAAATAAAAAGTATTTTCTTTTAAATTATACTTTATGAGAAAACTTCCGATGGCATAACAACGTCAGGCTGAATTTTCCGAAACAACTACGGCCACATGGGAGCGAAATAAGTAGGCGACAAGAAAAAGAGTATAAAGTTTCCTCTATTGGTTACTATTATAGGTACGTGACAGAAATAAAGCAAAGAATTCAAAAGCGTGGGAATGACAGGAAGAAAAATCGGATAGAAGAGTTGTTTCTCTCCGAAGTTTAAGCAGTCAGGTTAAAAAGTAGAATTTGTTCAAAAAAAAAAAAATAAAAATAAAAAAACAATCTAGCAACAGACTTAATTACGGACAGTCATTATTTTTTTCGCATGTACCGTAAACTGGGGTGACTTTGATCACCGGGGTGAATTTGATCACTGTACCTCTTTTCTGAAAATGTGGTAAAAAAGCGCTCGTAGTGCTTGCGATTTGTCGTAATCTTCACTGATTGTGTGGATATATGTTCGCATTGCTACTATTCATACATTTCCTGCTATTTAAAGAGTGTTTTTCATGCTAAAATATTATTTGAAAATAAAGTGTATTTTTGGCGATTTTTGTTGCATACAAACAATTGGTTCAAGCAGATTCAAAACAACAAGTTGCAATACGTTAAGTGTTTTTATTTTGTTCCCAGATTAGTTCTTAAGATGGACAAATATTATAACAATACATTTTATTGTTATTTTTGCAAGTTTTTCCTCGAAGGCAATGTTGAGTCCCAATTTTCTCCACAGCGTATTACGTATTTCTTCTTAACAAAAACCCAAGACGTGAAGTAACATGCAAATTTGGACAATTTCATAGGTCATATTTCTCATGGACTAGTTTTTGATGATTTTAGACCACCTTCTTTCTCAGTGAATAATCATTCATATATATTCTAAAAACTTTGTATGAATCTTGGACATTCGCCATTATAAACTGTTCACGTAGAATGTGAATGGCCCTCAAATTGCTTTCCATATTTATAAACTCGTTTAAGTCGTTTTAGGCTGTTCAATTTAGTGAAAGTAGCAAAGTGTTACTCCAAATTCATCAAAACAATAAGTGATCAAAGTCACCCCGGAATGACTATTGGTGTAAAATTTTTAGAGATATTTAAAAACAGCAAAATTGTTGCTTAACTTTTGAAGTAGTGACAGAATCTTTTCCAATGCATGCCAGTACTTGTTTTAAAAATATCAAAGAATATTGTTTTCAGTATATTCTGAAAATATTTGAGATACAATCAAAAAAGTGATCAAAGTCACCCCAGTTTACGGTACGTGACTTATGTATAATAAGTCTCTGGCGAAGATCTTGAAGATAGCTTTTATAAGCGGACTTCTGGAAGCCATGCCTTAAAGCCAGTTTTAAGGAAGTTTTACTTTGCTTATCGCCTAACAAAAGTATGGAATTTACGATATCGAATTTATTTTTTTACCAAATGTCATAGAAGTACACGAATCGTCAAGATCGTGCTGTCTCCTGAAAAATTTCTTTTCAGAATTGAGTTTTTAGGAGTCAGAAAGTTTTCTAGTTGGAAGACTTTCTCAGAAAACTTTTTTTTAAGAAAAGATTCTTTTCGAGACAGCGCCAGATCTTAAAGTTTCATGCATTTCCAAGACAATTGGTTTTGGCTTCACAGCCAGAAGTCCCGAATTATGCTGAAATTTTGCATTAGGGCTTTTTATGAGAAGCTTCATTTTGAACCCCCTGGTAACCGAAATTCGAGGGTAAAATTTTTTCATACATGCAATGCAATGCAGAATCCTAAAATAAAAAAATTAAGGTCGAAGGCACTTGGGGAGAGGGGGTTTGAACCCTAAAATCCCTCCCTGGCTCCGCGACTGCTCAGCTCATCTGGTTTACGAAGGAAAACTTTCTGGTTTCCCTTTAGAACAGTTGTGGTCACGTATTCAGCATTCTGTCATGGCGGCTTTTCATGACAGTGTTCTTGCTCTCGACTTGTTAAAACTTTTATAAAACTCTTGGAACTTACGGCCTCACCTTCGTTTTCCTTACCATCATTGCTTCAATAGGATATCGTGACAAGAAGTCCGCTGGAACGTTTTGAACCTCTTTCTCGTGATGAATTTTGTGGCCCAGATCCGACAGGAAAACTGCCATCGCTGCAAACGTCCAGAAGCCATTTTGTCGTCTTCCAAATCCTTCATGGAACATAACATTCCTAACTGTTCTTTCTTGTCACACAACTAGCGCAGGTAGTTTTTACATTGGCACTTCCGGAAATTAGGTGAAGCACTTCGAGCTACATTTTTTTGCTTTCTTTAAGTTTCCGGTTGAATCTTATCTTATAATGCCGTGCTATTAGAGACTAGATTCCTTTTTCAACAGTATCCTCTGTAAACGCTCGGATGTAGCAGATGCATCATTTTCACAAACTTGTTCGAACATTGCCGAGCTTCAAAGAAGCTCGCTCTACTGCCCTTTGCGGTGAATTTTTTTCGAGTGGAGTGTCCTTTGGAGTCCAAAGTAGGCAGGAATTCCTGCCGTAAAGCGTCGACAAATTTCTCTGCTGGTGTCGTCGTCAACAGTCACCAGAGAGACCAGGGACAATAATTCGTCTTCCATCTCGATTTCATTACCGCTAATTTGAATTCGTGGCGGGAGGTAGACATTTATCTATAAACTGGTCATCCGTAGAAGTTAACGAATCCGCAGATCTACAAGGAAATCCATGGATCTAAAGAGTGCCTCATAGGCAGCGTTGAGCAGCGTGGTTGCACGGTTGTTGCAGCAATCCAGCTGGTTGCCCTTTTTGTAGAGGGACACGAGATACCCTCCATATACTGCTCTGGTACTACCTCTTCCTCCCTAATCTTGGCAGTGACCCAGTGTACACTGTGATAAAATGAACCAATTTTCCAGTAAATAAACGACGCACATAGGAGTATTCGACCCAAAAAGTTGGCCAAAAGTCCCATATACAAAATACACGATTTCCGTTATTTTTAATTGATTTCAGTTGAAACATACCCTCATGCTATCCCAGAACCCATTTGTGTCTTATCACATAAACCAAACCGTCATATTTCAAAGTTATTCCACAGTAAATTGGTCAGCTTAAAAAATACGTGCTACTGCTCGGGTGGCGTGAAAAATTGAAAAATTTTGTCAAAAAGTATTTCTCTCTCACAGGACATAAACTACAAGATAAGTAAAATGTTTTGCAATATTTAAAACGTTGAATGCATCAAATAATCATGGATTGTTTACGAAATAAGTTATTGTGAAAGCCGACGGCGAAAAATCCATAATATTGTGAAATTATTTATATGATTTAGTAACCTTCCGCACAAGTCCCGTCGGAACTTTATTCATTGACAGAAAGGTCGAACAAAGCCTTCTGAAAATATACGAAAAGAAAAATCTTCCTCCTGGTTCCTCTTTTTTGTTTTATTGCCATTTTATTAAATGAAGATTTATATGGAAATTTCTAAATCTTTTGTTTCATATCATGTGTAAAAAGACACTACAAAAATGTAATTAGCGATTTTAAAGTAATGTTTCACATATTGGGTGACGTTTTAAAATGGATGTCACCCTTTTTTGTGTTGATTTTACGAAAATAACACGTTTATGATATAAATCTATCCAATTACAACCAAAAAGGAGCGACTTGGACTTTTGGCCAGCTTTTTGGTTCAAATACTCCTATGTGCGATGCTGAGTTAGCAATTTGAAATACAGCATTTCTTAAAAAAAATATAAATGAAGTAAGTTAAATTGGTCAAAGATCGATTGACGTTGGTTTCATTCTGTGCAGGGCATTCGAGCATTTTTTGGGTTTCATTTGTCGTAGCTCTTATTGCCGCTGATTATTTTTGGCGTAAAAAAGAACAAAATCTACGAACTCCATAGAGATGGTTTCATTTAATACCGGGCCCTAGAAATGGTATATTTCTCCCTATTTCACCTTATTAATGTGATTGTCGTGCTGAAACCTGTATAACAACAAACTCTGCTCAGCTTACTGTTCAAGAGTAAACTTATCATGTGTAAAAAGTTCCAGTGAATCGAATAGTAACTTTTTTCTTTATTCTTGCTTATTTTCCGTCGGTCTAGTTCCGCCACTGTTGTTGTGCCAATCACCGACGCCCGGGAGGCGACTCCACCCAGAACCCTAACTTACGACCAGTTGATTGACGGACCGGCGCTAACGGCTTTACTTCCTCGTGCGATGGAAGGCGTGATTCCAGAGATGTTTCGCCTCAGAAAATCTCCCGGTGTCGGCTAGGATTGAATCTAGACCAGTTGGTTTGGTTGTGAGTGGATCACGCCACCCCACAACCATCGACACCTATGTCGGCGTTGGGATTCGAACCCAAGCGTCGAGCGTTGTTGGCGGAGACGTTATCAACCACGCTAGGCCCCCGCCTTAATCGAATAGTGGGTGTTTCAATTAGACTCACGTACTCAGGTACTACATTTTTGCAGCAAAAAAGGACAGAGGAAACTCAAAAACACGCAAATATTGGGTGATAACGGGTAAATTTCGGTGATGAAACCATCACCAATCGATTGGTTGACTATCTTTACATTAGAAATGCTATATACCAGGCTGCCAGCTCAGCGGTGTTTATTTAATAAGAATTTCGGTTCGTTTTCACCCAGTGTGCATTTTTTTCGAGATAACACCATTTTTTTCGAGATTACACCATTTTTTTTCAAGATTACACCAGATCTCGATGTTTTTTTTTACATTTGGCATTCATTTGGCAACGAAAAACAAATTCGATTTTCCCTATTTCATGTCTCCCCCCTTGGTAGATTTTCGAGTTGAAAGAACACAACTTTGAGTGCTTTGAGGCACCCCTAAATCATGTGCGATTGAGCTGAAATTTTGCATAGATTATATTTTCGGGCCAATGAACAAAATGTATATGGTCAGTTTTTGAAATTAGATGATGAGATTTTTTTTAATGCAGTCATTGGTATATGAAAGCGCTCTCTCTCTCTTTATTATGATAGTATTTTTTTCTTTTGTTCACGCATATTCGGTTATGTTCGAAATGGCGTCTGAACAAGATGAATTACGCAAGCGCATTGCACAGTTCTATGAACTGCTCAGGAATCTCCGCAAAAACTTCACGGTAAACCATTTTAAAAGTGAAAATGTTCTGATTTCGACTGTTTATAATAACCAGCGAACCGCGACAATAATTTAAGACGATAGTTTAAGACTGGCCAAAAAATGGACCAGAAAATTTCCATTTAATGGCTTCGTTCTTTTTGCTGTTACTTTATTTTATTTATTTATTTATTTATTTATTTATTTATTTATTTATTTATTTATTTATTTATTTATTTATTTATTTATTTATTTATTTATTTATTTATTTATTAATTTGACTTCAACTGACAAAGTCTCAGTGAAGTGTGCAATGGGAAAAGCCGACTTGAGCTGATAACATCATAACCATTCTCAAATCGGCATAAAAACCCATTTTTAAATGAGGTGTACAGAGTTTACAATTACAGATCACAAACAAAACTCAGTCAAGAATTATAAAAAGTAGGGTAGGGAAGGGCTTAAGCAGTAGCGCCTGTTTTATTCAGTCGAAGAAAACAAGCCTCAAACTCCTGAATTTTGATCAATATCGACAATTTCAATGATGGAAACGAAAACTTTGACTGTCTAGCTGTCTTACGAACATAAGAAAACGCCTGCAAAACATATGGAAACTGCTTAAAATAGGTTCAAGGTGATTGGAATAGTGTCCCTCGATTGGTAACTTTAATTGATTATTGTTGAAGTTTGCTAACTTAGTTTTACAATCTTAAAACAAGTTCTGACAGAGAAAAAGATAGAGAGCAGATTGATATATTTCTGTTTGAATTTCACCCAACACATTCCGAGTATTTCGTCTCAATACACATAAAGCTGCTTAGAATATGTTCCCTACCCTAATAACACTATAACACATTTTCTACGAATAATCTAACATATCACTTCGAAGGATTCGGTTTTTAAAATGCTCTAGTGTTTAAGAAAAGTCAAACAAATGATATACACTATTGAAAATACAACACATCGCGTGAACTGGTTCATGTTTCCCATAGTCGGTTCGATGAAACGCAGGTCGAAGGAAGTCTCGAAATCTAGGAGGCCTGGAACCGACGTTTAAATTCAATAGCGACAGGAGCTCAGGAGCATCAATTTCACCCATTAGCAGTTTAGCGACGAAAACAGTTCTTGAAGCATTCCTCCGTTTGTTTAAAGTGTTGATATTCAACAGGTTGCATCTGTCTTCATATGGTGGTAGGTTTACTGTGTTAGACCAAGGAAGATGTCTTAGGGCGAAACTGATGAATCTGTGTTGTACAGCTTCTATTCTGGATTTCCAAATTTGTAAATGCGGGCTCCATACAACAGAGGCTGTGTCAAGAATGGAGCGTACTAGCGAGAAGTAGAGAGCTCGCAAGCAGTATGGGTCGCGAAAGTCCTTGGCCATGTGCATAATGAAACCTAGGTTGCGGTTAGCTTGCGAAATGATGCTAGAGTAGTGGTTCGGAATGTAAGCTTGGAATCCAGTTCCACTCCCAAATCTTTTACCACGTCAACTCTTCCAAGAGGAGCATCGTCGATTTTATAATTGAACAATATAGGAGTTTTACGTCGAGTGAAGCTAATAATGTAGCATTTGGAAACACTAATCGTAAGGTTGTTCAAGCGGCACCATTCTGCAAACTGGTTAATAATATTTTGTAATTGCTTGCAGTCTACTAAACACCGTACAGCAAGAAATACTTTAAATCGTCAGCATATAGTAGTTCACATTAGGCGTCGTACACAAATTACGTAACGCATGAAGGGGGAAGGGGGGTTGAGTCTGCGTTACTTATTGTTACATAGGGGGGAGGGGGGGGATAGTTGAGACCATTACGTAACTGTGATATTTGCTCAAAATTGCAAATTTTGAGTGGGGCCAGGTTGTCCAGCGTTACGTAATTTTAGGGGGGGGGGGAGCCATATGAAACGTTACTTATCGTTACATAAGGGGGAGGGGGTCTGAAATCTATGTTTTTAGCGTTACGTATTTTGTGTACGACGCATTACTTACCTTACCAGTCAGCTCCAGGCCGAAGTGTCCCTTGCTGTTCGAAGAAGTCGTCTCCATTCAACTCGGTCAATAGCTGCAGCTCGCCAGCCATGTCATCTGCGGAGGCCACGCAGGTCGTCTTCCACTTGATCGAGCCACCTTGATCGCTGCGCGCCCCGTCGCCTTGTTCCAGTCGGGTTGTTATCAAGAACCATTTTCACCGGGTTGTCGTCCGACATCCTAACGACATGCCCAGCCCACCGATTTTCGCCGTTTGAACGATGAGTGGTTCTCCCAGCAGCTGATGCAACTCGTGGTTCATCCGCCTCCGCAATTATCCATCTTCCATCTGCACTCCACCACAGATGGTACGCAACACCTTTCGTTCGAAAACCCCAAGGGCACGTTGGTTCTCCACGAGCATAGTCCAGGTTTCGTGGCCGTAGAGGACTACCGGTCTGATCAGTGTTTTGTAGATGGTTTACTTCGTGCGGCGGCGGATTTTATTCGAGCGGAGCTTCCTCCGGAGTCCAAAGTAGGCACGATTTCCTGCCATAAGGCGTCGACGAATTTCTCTGCTGGTGTCGTTGTCAGCAGTCACCAGTGAGCCCAGGTACACGAACTCGTCTACCACCTCGATTTCATCACCGCTAATATGAATTCGTGACGGGAGGTTAACACTGTCTTCTATGGAACCTCTTCCTATCATGTACTTGGTCTTCGAAGCGTTTATGGCCAGTCCAATTCGTCCGGCTTCAGCCTTTAGTCTAATGTACGTCTCCGTCATCTTTTCAAGGGTTCGTGTTACAATATCAATGTCATCGGCGAGGCCAAAGAGCTGAACAGACCTTCTAAAAATCGTGCCACTCGTGTCGATACCAGCCCTACGTATCACACCTTCCAAAGCGATGTTGAATGACAAGCACGATAATCCATCACCTTGCCGTAACCCTCTTCGAGAGTGTCCCCGAAACTCGAACTACGCACATCACCCGATACATCGTCGACTTGACCAACCGTGTCAGTTTATCCGGAAAGCCGTAATCGTGCATAATCTGCCATAGCTGGTCTCGAACGATTGTGTCGTATGCCGATTGAAAATCGATGAACAAGTGATGTGTGAGCACGTTATACTCACGGCACTTCTGTAGAACCTGCCGTACCGCGAATATTTGGTCCGTGGTGGCGCGGGCACGCTTGGTATTGCCCCACGAATTCCCTTGCAAACGGTGATAGTCGACGGCACAGAATTTGAGAGAGTACCTTGTAGGCGGCGTTCAGCAACGTGATTGCACGGTAGTTGCAGCAATCCAACTTGTCACCTTTTTTGTAGATAGGGCACACTGTACCCTCCATCCACTCCTCCGGTACTACCTCCTTCTCCCAAACCTTGACAGTGACCCAGTGCACGGCTCTAGCCTGTGTTTCTCCACCGTATTTCAATAGCCCGCTGGGAAGTTGGTCCACTCCAGCAGCTTTATGGTTTTTAACCGACCAATCTCCTCCTCCACCTCCAGAAGATCGGGGGCTGGAATCTTCATGTCTTCTGGTCGTGCACTAAGATCAGTTGCCATACCGTCCTCGCGCACTACTGCATCGCCGTTCAGATGCTCGTCAAAGTGCTGCCTCCACCTTTCGATCACCTCACACTCGTCTTTAAGGAGGTTGCCGTCCAAGCTCCTGCACATATCGGCTTGCGCACCAAGCCTTTACGGGAGCTGTTCAGCTTCTCGTAGAACTTCCGAGTGTCGTTAGCTTGGTACAGCTCTTCCATCACTACGCGATCTCGGTCCTCTTGCTGGCGCTTCTTCCTTCGGAGGACTAAGTTTTGGCTGTTCCGTGCCTGTCGGTATCGTTCCACGTTCGCTCTCGTACGGTGTTGCAGCATTCTCGCCCGTGCTGCATTCTTCTCCTCGACTAACCGTTTGCATTCGCCGTCAAACCAGTCATTTCTATGATTCGGGGCCCTTGTACCTAGTAGCGCTTAAGCAGTGCTACCTATGGCGGATCGGATGCTCCTCCAGCCATCTTCTAGGGTAGCTGCGCCAAGCTGCTCTTCCGTGGGTAGCACTGCCTCCAGCTGCTGCGCGTATTCCTGTGCAGCCTCGGCGTCCCGCAGTTGCTCAATATTTGGTCGCGGCGTTCGACTTCGGCGGGTGTTATACACCGTCGATAGTTTTGAGCGCATGCACACAGCTACTAGGTAGTGGTCCGAATCTATATTCGCACTGCGGTAGGTGCGAACGTTGATGAGGTCGGAGAAAAACCTGCCGTCGATTAGAACGTGGTCGATTTGCTTCTCTGTCTGTTGGTCGGGTGATCTCCAGGTGGATTTGTGGATACCTTTGCAGGGGAAGAAGGTACTTCGGACTACCATACCACGGGAGGCCGCAAGATTTACGCACCGATGGCTGTTATCATTAGACACGGCATGCAGGCTATCTGGTCCGATTACCGATCTGTACATTGCCTCCCGTCCTACCTTAGCATTCATGTCCCCAATGACGATCTTCACGTCCCGTCGCGGGCAGCTATCGTATACCTGCTCCAGCTACGCGTAGAACGCTTCCTTCTCGTCGTCGGGGTTTCCTTCATGTGGGCAGTGCACGTTGATGATGCTGTAGTTGAAGAACCGGCCCTTTATCCTCAACTTTCACATCCGTGCGTTGATCGGCTGCCACCCTATTACGCGTTGGCGCATCTTACCCAGTACTATGAAGCCGATTCCCAGCTCGCTGGTGGTACCACAACTCTGGTAGAAAGAAGCCGCCGGGTGCCAGCTTTTCCATACCTTCTGCCCTGTCCAACAAAGTTCCTGCAGCGCTACGACTTGGAAGTGGCGTAGATGTAGCTCGTCATAAATCATCCTGTCGCATCCTGGAAAGCAGTTTCATGTCCCAAGTTTCCAATCGTAGTCCTTATTTCGTTGCCTAGGTCCATGCCGATTGTTCCGATCCGTATTATCTCTTACGTTGTTTGTAACATGTTGTTTTCCGGGGCGGCTCGTTGGGCCCCAACCCCCTGTTTCGCCGGGGGACCATCGTGTCAGCTCTGTTTAGAGTCCCACGCTGCCACCAGGACGTTGGTCAGCCGCTCCTAACATGGAGATCAGACGCTGTTTTGAGCCGCACCATCTTGGTGAAGAGACGCTCGGGTTGGCGAAGCATTTCCTTTACCGCCGGAATATGGTTTACGCGCCAATGATCGCGTCGCACCTTCTCACTTAGCTATTGTCGGATGACAACATTGGCCAGGCAACACCAACCAGTTGTATCCATGTTTCAACCGGCAGTCTAGTGTAATCATATGACTCGTGGAGGTGTGAGATAGGAACTTGTGAGGGCCGAAGCTATGTTTGACGCTCGTACGTGTACGACGTGTTTTGAATGAAAATTTAAAAATACAACCATCGAGAAAGTGGTTATGTGCTTATACTACATGGACTGAAAAATTATTGTGGACTGTAGAAACGATAATTTTTATAAAAAAATAAAACAACAGAAATAGTCACTCGGTACTGAATCTGGCACATAGGGTGGGTGGTTAAGCAGTTCTTAGGGCAATTCATTCAATTTTACGGTTATATCTCGAGCAGAATGAGTGAAAACGTTGGTTTGGTGATAGAGCATTTTTTTCTTCGTCATATGCAGACGTTTCGCCTTGATTTCAACGTCCAATCGACTCAATAATGTACGATAATATCGATTATTAATTGTTTTACCATGATCAAAGTAGTCGATGAATGTTATAGATGAAGAAAAAACAGTAGTCGATGAATGTAGTCGATGCCAACACTTTTCCGGCTATATGTTGCACTTTTCGGCGACTCTGACGAATCTCAACAGGCGAAAGACACTCTGCCGACTGCCGAATGAACTCTGGACAAAATCCTCTTCGAAAAATGGAAAGCAAGAGACCAGCCAATGCTTATACAGCGCTTAAATGCGGCATGCAAATCTGTTTTTATATAAACCTTCAGAGCGAAACTCTTATTTCCACTGCTGTTCAGAGAACGATTCTACTGATCATTCGAATCAAGCTCTATTTCAGTGATATCCTCAATTGGTAGTCAAAAATAGATTAAATTTTAAATACAATTCATACATTTCAGCCAACTGATAGCCAACTAAACTATGATTACTGTCGTGAAAAGAAAGTGTTATGGCTTTCATTCATTTAGAAATTTTAATTAAATTTTATTGACTATATTTCATTTGCTGAACACCTGATAAAATCAGCTGGGAAATCTATATTGCATGATTCAGAAAGATATGATAGTATGAATCATAACATTTTTGCTCGCTTGTCAGATCCAGCTATAGAACAAAACCATCAGGAATAATAGGGTGTGGGACAACTTCGGCAGGGGTTTTTTTCGTCATATATTTCTCATTAGAATGAAGCAAAAATTAAGACGAAGAAAACCCCTGAAGAACTAGTCCCTCACCCTACATAGAATCATTCTAAGAATACGGGGAGAAAGCAAATTATATAACAGAAGAGTGTTGGAAAAAATCCACAAAATAATCTCTGCAAACGTCAGTGCTATTATACTTCGCCTGCTCTCGAGTTTACTATAGAACAGAAGCATAAATTATCCACCTGCGTCAACCGTTAGTACATTATGAACTTAAGAGAGCGAATCAACACAATCCCATTCGTTCATTCATTCAATGACAGCCAAACACGGATTGAAAGCTAGCAGCAGACCGTTTAATTTCAGAGGCAAACACTCGTAAACTGGCGGTGCAGCAAAGCGGTGCTTAATTCGGAATAGTAATATTGTGGAGGGTTATAAACACGTGCTTCTCAGTGTTTTCAACAGCATAACTTAACAAAACCAGTAATTCTCCTAATTACATACACAAATATTGCAAAGGCAACACGCGAATCAAACCCCGCTAGTCCACTACGATTCCAAGATGCGCTAGAATTTTGCTGGTAATTTTCACGGTTAGCTGACGATGAATGTTGGCTGCTATTGCAGTGGGTTGCCACCAGAAGTATGTACAGATTCTCGGAGAACCTTTACCGGCATCAGCGATTACTATCACATTCGGGTCACATCGACGAAACCAGGAATTAATTGCCTTACTCTAGAAGAGTTGTGCATCAAGCAATGGCAAAGGGTTTACAAACGTTGTAATAAGGGTAATAATTCAAAAATGATTGCTTAGAGTTCTTCCAAGTGAAACGGCATTATGCATCCATTCTTCATGTTATCAATATAATAGAATGCGAAATCCAAGGTCACAGAGCGATTACAAATTATTGAATTGATGGGTTTCGCAGAAACTGGTCTATAGAATTGAGAGTAGGTACGAATCATGGATCCAATGAAACTTCGTGGGTGTACTTGCTGGGTATATGAGTTACAAAGCGCTCCTCCGCACCACCCAGCCTAGAACGCCGACTTGATCGGCTACATCAGTAGCAGCGGCGAGTGACGGCTTCATTAGCTTCCTTGGAAAGTCAATATCAACGCAACGTGCACCAACCTGCCGAGTAAGGAATGCTTACACAGCTCCACGCGACAACGGAAACGATGACGACGACGGAAACGATGACGACGACGCCGCAACGACGACGACAGGTATTCCGCGTTGGTCAGCACTTTTGAATAGGAGCTAGGGTCTGTTAGGAAACGTTGTTTAAAATAAAGTCAGTCTAAATTTTACAGCCAATTGGCTCAGTCGGAATTATTCTTTTTTTAAAAAGCCAATGTGATAAACCACAAACCTAACTTATGTAGTTACATAGTTATATTCCAGCTGGTCTCGAGGTACGATGCTGGCCTAACAAGCCAGTTGTCGTAGGTGTGAGTCTCGGCTCGGGAGAGACCGTTAGTGTCAGTAGGATCGAAGCGCTATCCCCGCAATTGTCCTGTACACTTAACAGTTGGCTGCGAAGTCTGTGTATAATAAACAGAAGGTCGAGTTCCGATACGGAATGTAGCACCAAGGCTTTGCTTTGCATGTAGTTAGTTAACAAACATTCACTTTTTGTGAGATTAGTAACACCGGTAATTAAATTAGCATATTTGAAATCTTCAAAAATCTAGAAGACTTTTTTGAAAGAGTAAAATAGATTTTTTTCTAATTTACTAAAAAATTGTGATCTTGTGTAATTTCCTGAATGAAATTTTTTACCTATTGGAAGAACTTTTGATTGAATCACAAGGGGAGCCGGTCAAAAATAATAAAATGCTTTCGAATTTGATCTAGAATATTATGAATGGGCAAAGCAACAAGCTGATGTGAAATCCCTGCAGTCCCAAAAAACTGTTTATATCAATTTCACTTCTTCCATCTTGGGTTATTTTTATCTTTGAAGAAATTCTTTCAGGCATAGTCAATCAGCATTCCCACGGGAGAGCAACTTGTGCTGTATAAGCAATAATATCATAAAAATGTAAAATGCTAGACACAGCAAAGTGACACACCGGACAGCCAATTATTCGCACCGAGAAAACGGGCCAATCCTTTGCCTGTCCTTCATCATTACATTTCATCCCTAAACTCTTCCCTGAGACTGGTAGCTTTCCTCCTGATTCACCGGCTACGAAACACACGTAGGTGCTTTCCACTTCGCAACCGTATGCTCTATGAATAGATGGAGTGGTCCAGCATAACAAAGGAATGAAGTGTCATTTCTCTTGTGTCCTGTTGTCCGCTCAGCTTACGTTTGTTGGTGTGCAGCGCCGAGTCATCTCGAGGGAAAAGCTCCAACTTGCCGTAACTGGTGGCCCGTGTTTGTAGAAATCCTATACTACTAAAAGGGTAACGCCATGACCCAGCAGGTGAAAAGTATCTTCTGTTTTTGCTCGTTGGAATGACGCAAATTTACATCCAAAATAGATAAATTACGGTTGGCTTGGTTGTGTCTGCTGACTTTGCTCACCGTTGACCAGTTGTGACGACATCCTTTTCCGAAAAATAATCATTTCATCGCAACACAATACCAAAATCAGTCAATTACTGAACCAAAGGCAAATATTTGCGGTACCATTTGTGACACAGAGACAGAACTGTACTGTGGGTTGTAGTTCACTAAAAAAATAAACAACAAAGCCATTACTGAGGAGCATTATATTTTTTCTTCGCTAACGCTTAAAACCAAAAAAAAAAACACGCACACATATCGCAACAGTGGAAAATCCACTTCCTATGTAACCCACAAAAACGGTTTTGGTACCCACTTTCCACACATGAGTAGCTCTTTCAGATAGCTGAAGTGCCGCACCTTCGGTAGACCTTTGCTGCACGTTAACGATTCGTTTGATGCCGAGGTCGGGCAGGCCATCTGTGTAACTTTCACTTGAGATGCTCGTACGACACATTGTTGTTGCGGTACCGGAGGGCCGCTTTTGATTGCCTTTTTTTGTACTTACATGTTAAGGTTTGCCTCCTTTTTTTTCGTGTTTTTTTTGTTGCTGAAGATGATAGAAAAATCAAATGAAATTCATACCGTTTTCGTCTCTACGCTGAGTATTCTGTTTAGGGTAATGTTTTCGCTAATGCTTGGCACCATTTGACTTTTCACCACATACGGATGTGTAGTGGTGCCTGTGCTTAAAGCTTTGTCTACCCGGTGAACAAATAAACTCGTTCACATGTCACCCTGGTAAGCCCCCGAAGGTTTTTTAAAAGCAACAAAGTAAAGATTGTTCAAGTTGTCTAGCAGTAGCAGTAGCGGTTGAATTAGAACATTGCGCGTTACTTGTATGCTTTGAAGGTAAGAGTTTTAGTCAGTTTGTTTAATGGTGGTAGCCACGAACTACTTCAGAGACAAAGCATACTTTTAGTTGTATGTATATCAAATGATTTTACCTTTTACTTCTATGTGTGAGGATGCAAAGCTGGTTGCCGTAGCAATTCTAGTTTCATCAGGCAAGGATAACTGAGTTGAGAATATACAACAACCAACTTGTTAGTGTAACATTACATGAAGTGGTCAATTGAGACGCACCTAAAGCCATTCAGGCAATTTTTTTGGTTAATTTCAAAATTATGAAACGGTATTTAATGGTATTTGTGGCGGTCCAACAATGTAAGATGGGAGTTGATTATTTATGTTGCTAAATTAAGTCTTCTCGTTAACTATTAATCGGTTGTTGTCTAGAAGTTAACGTTAAACATAATTTGAATCTATAAGCATGGAAAAAGATACTGGTTAATAAGGGAATAAGGTGATATCTCAAAGCTCATTTAAAGGCAGCTTTTGATAATATTAGTTTTATATAATATCAAGGGGATGTCAATTGGGGGGAAGTTGAATTTTTAGGCTTTTACATGCCCGACGAGGTACCCGGTTATCCTCACTTACGTACTTTACTTTTATGGCGACAGGTCGATAGCGGCCCACTGCCGAATCCAGAATACGTCTCCACATCACTCGGTCTTGGGCAGGTCTTTTCCAATCGCCCTTAACACCTGCCGATTGGGCGTCCTCCTCCACACCACACATATAAATTGAGTACGGGATCTACAACGGCGTCGCCGACCTCTGTCGGGCTCTCTGCTGAATATTATCTTCGCCAGTTGCTCCTCCGGTATTCGTGCCACGTGACCAGCCCACTATAGCCTGCCGTGTTTTATTAGCTTGATGATATCCGCATGTTGGTATGCTTGGTACACCTCGTGGTTCATGCGCCTAAATAAGTCACACACCATTCTCCAATTTTTCGCCAAGTATGAAACGCAGGATCCTACGCTCGAAGACTCTAAGTGCTAAGTGCTGCCGGTCGGCCTCCTGCATCGACCCACACTCGTGGCCGTAGAGTACCATCGGGAGGATCAGCGTGCTGTAGAGCGCAATTTTCGTGTGGGCATGCATACTGTGGGATCTTAGCTAGCTACGTAAACCTTAAAAGGTCCTGTTTGCGGCTGCTATCCGTCTCTTCACTTCGCGGCTAACATCACACATCACGAGAGTACCTAGGTACACAAATTCGTCGACTACTACACTGCCGTTACCCGCATAACTGCCCCATACTGATTTTGGTCACTTTTGAGTTATCAACGGGAATCGACTTAATTGTTATCATATTTTCTTGAAAAATTTAAAATTGATACTTTTGTATGGAAAAACATACCCGCATTACAGTCCCACTGCATAGTGGTAAAAACTGCAAACATATAATTTTGCTCCAGATTAGTGTATATCGGATTATTTCAGGCATATAGAAGTATGTCATTTAATTAGCTAGACTAATGTTGTTTGTCTGTAGTGCAATCTACGTTGCCAATGATACTGCCGGTTGCTGGTTGAATTGATTAATGTGATGGGACAAAATATGCGAGTACTTTTGAAATGTACCCGCATATTTTGTCCCATTTTGTCTTTTTTTTCAAGTTTTATAACGTAAAACCAATTTTATCCATGGTTTTTTGTTCTTAACGATAAACTGGTGGTGCCATGAAACTGTTATGGTCATTGGTTCTGGATGTAATTGCTGGAAATCCGAAAATTCACGAATAATTTTAAATCGCCGTTCTCTCAACTGTTGTTTTTCATTATGGAACAGTTATCCGGGTACCGGCAGTACATAAATGCCCTCATCTATCACAATCGTAGTACCAAGACTCGACAAACTTCCACGCTCTTCACCAGCCACCATGTACTTTGTTTTGGCCTCTTCCACCGTGTTCGAACATGATCTGCCATAACTTGTTACGCTTAACTGAATCGTATGTTGCCTTGAAATCTATAAAAAGATGGTTTTTTAGCTCTTTTCAAGCTTCCCTCACCTCGTCTTAGCTTGTTCATCCTCTTCTAGTTCTCTCCTGTTTCTGTCGGTTATCAGGTTCCTTTCCCTGTCACATGGCAAGGATTGGCACAGTCCGGTTCCTGATTCCGTTTACCACCTTATAAAAACTTCTCGTGACGTGCCTGGAGAAGCATACTTCTGCCTCCGCAAGAGATTGTTCTTTTCGGTCGCTCTAGCCTCTCGATAACTCTCCCTCATCTGGCGTGTCACACGATTTGCTGTCACCATCGTGCGAGTGCGGGCTCGATTTTTCTCATTTGTCACCTCTTGGCACACCGCATCGAACCACGTGTTGCGTGTGGTTCCTGCAGTCCCAACACCTCTCGCGCTGTTAACCACGAAGTGAAATTCGTGTAACTTTGACAATTTTTATCCGATTTCGTTAGTTTTAGCACCAAAAAATTCGGTAACTTCTCTACTTCGAAATCTGCGTCAGCGGTGTGCTCCGAAAAAATTGTCTCGTTGCCGGAAATCTGGTTTTTCGGAGATATGTTCCGAAACTGGGAAATTTTATTAATATTTGAACAGAATCCTTCAAATATTGGTTCAAAGTTCATAAATTTTTCCCACATGCCATTTTTGCGGTTTTGGGCGTTATGGAGATATGCCTTCGAAATGGTCCTTCCGGAATTGATTTTACCGGGACTTCTAGTAGCCATAGAAACAATAAAATCAGGCCTGTTCAACGAAGTTACCGTCCAATTAGTTTACTCTCTTCTGTGAGCAAACTTTATAAAAGAATGATTCTTAAAAGAATAATGACACATATCAATGAAAATTCAATTTCTAAAAATGAGTAGTTTGGACTTCGACATGGGCATTCGACTACTCATCAGTTACTTAGAGTAACTAATATGATTCGTAATAATAAATCTGAAGGTTATTCCACTGGAGCTGCTCTTCTAGTCATAGAAAAAGCATTCGACAGTGTTTGGCATAAAGTTTGATAGCTAAAATTGGACAATTTGCGTTTTCCTCTTTACATCACAAAAATTATACAAAGTTACTTGACAGACCGCACTCTTTAGGTTAACTTTTTAAATAGTAAATCTGATAGATTGCCTGTTAAAGCTGATGTACCTCAAGGAAGTATCTTGGGCCCAGTCTTATATAGTATTTTTACTTCTAATCTTCCTGGTTTACCACCAGGAGAAATCTCTGTTTTGTGACGATACAAGCATTCCCGTGAAAGGAAAAAGCTTTCATATGCAATAGCCTGCAAAAAGTCTAGATATATTTTCTTCATATTTGCAGAAATGGAAGATTTCTTCTAATGCATTAAAAACACAATTGCTGATTTTTCCTCATAAACCAAGAGTTTCTTTTCTCAAACCGACTAATAATCATGTTGTTAAAATGAACGGTGCAATCTTTTTTCGGTCTGACCAAGTTAAATATTTAGGGCTAATTTATGATTAAAATCTTACTTTCAAGGAGCACATTGAGAATATCCAAACAAAGTGCAATAAATATATAAAATGTTCGTATCCTTTTATCAACAGATATTCTAGATTTTGTCTCAAGAATAAACAGTTATTCTACAAAAAATATTTAGACCAGCAATTTTATATGTAGTCCCCATTTGGAAAAGTTGTTGTACAACCAGAAAGAAGATGCTTCAAAGTATACTAGTTACTAGTTTCTTTCATCTCCAAGTCATCCGGTGATTAGTTTTTTCGTTGTACTGATACGGAATAGAGAAAGACCATGACTAGAGCTGCTAGATACCCTGTTTTTCTCCGTCATACTGTATGCAAACGTGATGATGAGAGTTCCAATACGGAATGTAGCACCAAGGCTTTGCTTTGTTTTTTCGTTGAGTGATTATATTAGAGCAGGTTAGCATATTTTGTTCCCTTTTTCAATGATTTCGTGAG
Source organism: Wyeomyia smithii (assembly GCF_029784165.1). Lineage (NCBI taxonomy): Eukaryota > Metazoa > Arthropoda > Insecta > Diptera > Culicidae > Wyeomyia > Wyeomyia smithii. The sequence continues at coordinate 95,218,358 of NC_073695.1, forward strand.
AGTTCAGTGTTTAATCTGTGCATTCATCGCAAAAATCGTCTCAATGAGATGAATAATGAAACAAATACCCTATTTTAATTTTGTTTACAATTAATGTAGTTTTGTATACATTTCTTAAGGTGAAACGGCACAAACAGCCGATTTTGAGCCACCACGAATTTTCAGAAGCACAAGACAAGGAAATAGATAATGCGTGATAATGTTGGATTCAGTATCGTTTGTCATTAACCCGAGTCAGCCCAGAATTCCCTAGTGAATATTTTTTACTGAAATATTCAAAATATTCAAGTAGGTCCTTATAAAACAAAAAGTTACCAAATTGTAAAAAATGTTTTAACTGTCCTGGGCTACTCATCGCCAATTTCCTAGACGTCTCGATACTCACAGTTCCGCTTCAACCTGGTCAAGTCATTTAGCACGTTGGGCCCCTCTATTCCTAGTGTCGGTGGGGTCCTTGAAAAGAATCGATTTTACCGCAATGTCGTCCGGCATCCTCGCGATATACCCGGCCCATCGCACAGTGGGGCGAAGCAAAAAAAAGTGTCGATAAATGCGACAAAAACTTGGTATTTACATAATTTTGGGGCGCTGAACTCGAATATGGCATCCATTTTTTGTTTGGGGCTGTCCATAAAGCACGAAATCCAATTTTTAGTATTTTTTGACAGTTTTTTCCTTTTTTATAGAATTATATGATCATTGACCACAAGTAGTGCCACCGGGCGTCCTTCCCATTGAAAAAGAAACGTATTTTATGGACGACCCCTCAAACTAAACAAATTTTGCCTAATTATATATTTTTTTTAATAAACTAAAACAACATAAGTAATACAAACTAATTACAAATTGAAAAAATCATCATCTTCCGCTGTGATCGCTTAAATCTCGTGTTGAATTGTTTCCAGAAAATTTGAAGTTCATTATACTTATCAGCAGGAAAAATGTCTTTCGCTGCAATTTTCATTTCTGCTAGTAATTTTCGATGTTTCATTGTTTCATATATATGTTATCTTCCTAATCCGGTTTCTATGGTTTAAAGAGGCCATTTAAATACATGTATAACACTATGAACTGACAACTTACTAGACATTGAACTAGGTGGTGCCGCTGAAGTTGGAGGCTCCATAATAAAATTCAACGAATTTACGAATTTGAAAACCAAGACACTGGAATGACACAACGTTTTAAATGAATACGAAAAGATGCGGAGGGCGACGACTGTTCTTTGTTTTTTCTCATAAAGCAAAATGTGTGCTTTACTTTTGTATGCAAACGAGTGCGAAGCAAAAGCAAACGGGCTATTGTTAGCCGGAGTTTGATGGTATGAATTTGCTGCTAGTATCTGATACTTTAATCAGTTTAGCGAAATTCATGATCATAAATTGAAAAGGGCTGAATGTTTTTAATATTGTTTTAAATTTTCAAAAAGTGAAACAGTTTGACATAATTAAAATTCCATAAAGATTTGTTTACTGTTTTTTGGTTTAACACTTATTCTATAACTTTTCATTGATAAATTTTGTGATTTTTGCCCAAATTTATATTTTATCCTTACGGATTGAGTACGATATCATAAATCTTCATTAGTGGGGTATCATGATTATTATTAAAATTAATCCTGAATGAAATTTCAACTTCAAAAATAAAAACTAAAAAAATCTGCTATCGCTTTCTTCACTAAAGTGACAATTTGCGCAGTTTTGCGCTACAGCGGACAGTATGCATTTGAAAGCTTACGTTTTGCCTTTCTCCTAGAAAGGTATAGCAATCACTGGAAAAGGTATAAAAGTGGTCCCAATGGCCGAATGTCATATACCACTCGACCCCTTTCGACGAACTGAGCATTTTCTGTATGTATGTATGTATGTGTGTATGTGTGTGTGTGTGTGTGTGTGTGTGTGTGTGTGTGTGTGTGTGTGTATGTATGTGCAACTTTTTTTCCTCACTCACTTTTCTCAGAGATGGCTGAACCGATTTTCATAAAATTATATGCAAATGAAAGGTCTAGTTGCGCCATAGGTTGCTATTGAATTTCATTGTAATCGGATTTTTAGTTTAGAGGTTATGTATCAAAATGTAAAAATCACGAAACATCAATATCTCAGAAACCACACAACCGATTTTAATAAAATTGGTTTCAAATGATTGGGCTGCCTCTAGAACCCTTAACTTTAGAATTTCGTAATGATTGAACATATGGTTCAAAAGTTATGTAAAGAAAAGTTATCCTGAGGTTGTTTAAACTCACTCATTTTTCTCAGAGATGGCTGAACCGATTTTCACAAAATTAGTGTCAAATGAAGGGTCTAGTTGCTCCATAGGTTGCTATTGAATTTCATTGCAATCGGATTGTAACTTTGTCCGTTGTTCATGAAAATGTGAAAACACATAATGAAAGTAAACATATTGACTTCCTCCTAACGATCACTGGCTAATTAAAAGGTAGAAAAGTGATCCAAATGGCCGAATGTCATATACTACTCGACTCAGTTAGACGAATCGAGCATTTTCTGCATATAAGCATGTATAGGTGTATATGTTTGTGTGTGGGTGTGTACGTGTGTATGTGCACCTTTTTTCGCACTCACTATTCTCAGAGATGGTCTGACCGAACAGATTTCAATGAAATTAATTGCAAATGAAAGGTCTAGTTGCCCTATAAGACCCTATTGAATTTTATTGTAATCTGATTTCTAGTTTAGAGGTTATGTACCAAAGTGTAAAAATCACGAAACATCAATATCTCAGAAACCACACATCTGATTTGATTAAAATTAATCCCTTAACTTTTGATTTTTATGGAGATTGAGCATGTGGTTCAGAAGTTATGGAAAGAAACGTGTTCTGGAGACTATTTAATCTCACTCATGTTTCTCAGAGATGGCTAGCCCGATTTTTATAAAATTAGTGTCATATGAAAGGTCTTGTTGCCCCATAAGACCCTAATGATTTTTTTTTGCAAACGGATTATTACTTTGCCTGTTATGTTTAAAAATGTGAAATCCAGCTATGAAAAGAAACATTTTCCAAGACAACTTACTTGGACTCACTCATATTTCTCAGAGATGGTTGACCCGATTTCCACAGAATTAGTATCAAATAAAAGGTCTACCTACCTCATAACACCCTATTGAATTTTGCAGTAATCGGACTGTAACTTCGTCTGTAATGTATCGAAATGTGAAAATCACGAAACTTCATTATCTTAGAAACTACACAACCGATTTGAACAATATTGATATCAGATGAACGGGCTAGTTAAGGGTTAACTGATGAATTATGATTGAACACGTGGTTTCAAAGTTTGGCTGCCCCATACGTTACCTCTTCATTTGATTGTAATCAAACTTAAGCAAGCGTTATGTTTTCATTTGTAAAACAACGAAAGTCTATTATCTCAAGTATTACACGTCTTATTTGAACATAACTAGTGTCACACAAATGAGTCATCTCTCAAACTTACAAATAACAAACTTCATAACAATTTGATATGCTGTTTAAAAGTTTTAGAAAGAAAAGAAATTCAAAGACTATTCAACACTTTACCTGCTTCGATCAATATATATGGCCTCAACATGATTTAAATGTGGTATCGTACTATTTGAACGTTCCCAGCATCACTCGTGATTAAATTGTTCGAAATTAAGAGTCATTGCTTTTATTTCGCTATTTCTTAAGTACTAACATTACGTCAAATTTCATATTTTATACTTCAATCACAACATCAATATTTTAGAACCCAAAGAGTGGATAAACATTTATTGGATTTAAGCATTCATGTAAATCTATTTTTACAAATAATACTTCTGACGGCTAGGTTGATTAATTTAGGTTTTTATTGCATGGTAATACATGTTTGAAATTATGGCACATTCCAGAAATACATAATTGTCGTTACAAACCAAGAGGCGCAGCAACGCGGGCTGGGTATCATCTATTTTATAGATATAGAAAAAGAAGAAGAAGATTTATCGCAAGAATTTCGCAAATCAACGTTATGCGATGAAACATTTACATTGGTCATGGTAATGATCTATCGTAGTAGTTTGTGCGAGGTAACCAGTGCAGTTATTAGCTAACGGGTGACAACTGAAATTTTGTTGCTCTCAAGTTGTTTTTGCACACCAAGGAACATGAAATCATACAGAAATCTTCGACAGGACTGTTCTGAAGCAGATTCGTTGGATTGGGTAAAGAGTGTCCGGGACCAAATTGCATCACAAAAAAATTGGTATTTTCCACTCATTCAACCAATCGCCTTCTAACTTTCAGGTAGTAAAATAAAACAGGATATTTTATATATTGTTTGCCTTTCTCCTAGAAAGGTATAGCAATCACTTGCAAAACCGAAAGTAAAAAAGTGCTCCAAAGGGCCGAATGGCATATATCACTCGACTCAGCTCGACGAGCTGAGAATTTTCTGTACGTGTGTGTGTGTGTGTGTATGTGTGTGTGTATGTGCAGATTTTTATTCTCACTCACTTTTCTCAGAGATGGCTGTACCGATTTTCATGAAATTAATTGCAAATGAAAGGTCTCGTTGTCCCATAAGACCTTATTAAATTTCATAGTACAGCAACTGTTCGCTAACTGGGCGACGAGCACTTCCCAGTTATTGAAATCAGCTCGCTAACTGGGATATCATCTCAACGCCGAGGGGGAGTTCGATAGATAACGCTGCTTCGCGACAACTTCATAAAAGGCTTTTGTTCTCAAATTGTTCACCAATTAGAGAAGCAACAAATGCAAACTTATCTCTCGAATAAAACTTTTGAACATTTATCAGCTTAATTATTGTTTTTGTATATTAAACATGCTCGATTAGAGAAACTTTAATTTTTCAGTTTTCGTTCCCAATCCACATGCCCCCCGTTCGTTTAGATATTTGACGTTTGTTGTCTTTTTAACTGGTAATCCTCCCAGTTAGCGAGCGCCCAGTTAAAAAGAAGCCCAGTTAAAGTGTGCCCAGTTAGCGAAGAGTTACTGTAATCGGATTTTTGGTTCAGAGGTTATGTATCAAAATGTAAAAATCATGAAACATCATTATCTCAAAAACAACACAACCGATTTGAACAAAATAGGATTCAAGTGAACGGGCTACCTAAAATACCCTTAACTTTTGAATTTCATGAAGATTGAACTTGTAGTTCAAAAGTTATGACAAAAAACGTGACTACTTAATCTCACTCATGTTTCTCAGAGATGGCTGAACCGATTTTAATAAAATCAATGTCAAATGGAAGGTCTAGTTGCCCCATAAGACCCTATTGATTTGTTTTGCAATCAAACTATTACTTTGCCTATTATGTTTAAAAATGTGAAATCCAGCTATGAAAAGGAACATATTCCGAAGACTACTTGAACTCACTCACTTTTCTCAGAGATGGTTGACCCGATTTCCACAAAATTAGTGTCAAATGAAAGGTCTAGCTGCCTCATGACACCCTATTGAATTTTGCTGTAATCGTACTGTAACTTCGTCTGTAATGTACCGGAATGTGAAAATCACGAAACTTCATTATCTCAGAAACAACACAACGGATTTGATCAATATTATTATCAGATAAGCGGGCTAGTTTAAGGTTAACTGATGAATTATGATTGAACACGTGGTTTCAAAGTTAGGCTGCCCTATTTTCATTTGATTATAATCGAACTTAAGCAACCGTTATGTATTAAATTGTTAATAAAACAACGAAAGTCTATTATCTCAAAGATTACATGACTTATTTGAGCATAACTAGTGTCATACGAACGAGTCATCTCTCGAACTTACAGATAACAAGCTTCATTACAATTTGATGTGGCTCAAAAGTTATGGAGAGAAAAGAAATTAAAATATTTAAAACTACACCTGCTTTGATCGATATATGTGGCCTCAACATATTTTAAATGTGGTATAGTACTATTTGAACGTTCCAAATTCATTGATTCCTTGCGATGTGTTTAAAATCTGAAAATGCACGACGAATCGGTCATATGATATGATCAAAGTCGAATAACAAATCGTTTGAAATGATTGGTTTTATCGAAATGACAACATCCTCGACTTTTGGCTTCTGTACATCGCCTTAATTCTATATATATACTAGAATCACATGTTCCTGGGAAACAGCCGAAAATGATCGAATAACACCCAATACCGGAAGTCGCCATCTTAGAATTCAAAATGGTGTCTGTGGTCGATTTCAGCTCCTGTGTGTCATGCTAGATCCGGATATTATATTGGGTGGAAATCGGCCATTTTTGGCTGATTTCCAGAAACCGGAAGTTGCCATCTTACAATCTAAAATGTTGCCTAAGGTCGATTATGGAACATATTTGTTACCTCTTAAAACATACACATGCTAAATTTTGTTCCATTTACTCGGTTAGTTCTCGAGATGTGCAGAAATTTGTGTTCCATTTGTATGGAACCCCTCCCTTCCAGAAAAGGGAGTGGCGTCCAACTATTATGGACATATTTGTTATCCCTCAAAACATCCACATGCCAATTTCGGTTTAATTTGCTTGGTTTGTTCTTAAGTTGTGCAGAAATTTATTTTTCATTTGTATGGGACCCCTCCCTTCCAGAAGAGGGAGGGGTCTCAAACTATCATAGGAATCTTTATTGGCACCAAAAATCCCTAAACAAATTTTCACGTCGATCGACTCGGTAATTTTCGAGCCTATTTGGATCAGACAGACAGGCAGACAGACCGGACTGCATTTTTATATGTATAGATTACAACATCAATATTTTAGAACCTATTATATGTATAGATTACAACATCAATATTCAAGAACCTAAAGAGTGAATATATATTCTATTTTTACAAATAAAAGTTTGAATGAGAAAGGCTGGGTCTGACCGCTAGGTGGATTAATTTAGGTTTTACCTAAATTTTGAATGTAGTCACAACCGTGGCAAACTGCGGCAACTAAACTTTTAAGCTACTTTTCTACAAAAAATCACGTTTTTTCCAATTTTTTCTAGTGTCAGGCCTACTATGATCGAATTTTTCAATATCTAATGAAAAGGGTTTGTTTTTCACAATATTTACAACAACTTTTCCTTAGACGTCAAAAAAATCCAAGCTATCATTGAAACTACAGAGCGTTTCAAAGTAATGTACTTTTTTTTAAAAAAAAAGAGACAGAAAACGTCAGTTCGCCAAACTTTGAAAAGTCATAAAAAATTCAGATTTCATGATATTGTGGCCAAATTCTGGATTTAGACACTTGAATGTTATAGCAATAATGGAAAAATATTCTGAAACAGCTAACGAAAACAAATTTTTTTGGCTGATGGCCAGCGATTCCCCACTGTGCATCGTAGCGCCCTGACCATAGTCAGGTGCACAATGGGAATCTCTCCAAGTACTGCCTGCAGCTCGTGGTTCAGGCGACATCCATAAATTACGTAACGCAAAAAAAAACCCAATTTCTGGACTTGACACCCCCCCATGTGTAACGAAACGTAACGCCAACACCTACCCCCATACAAATTACGTTACGCTGTAGAAAAATTTGCTTAATAAAAATGCTCGTTTTTGGAGAGTTTCTCCAGAGATTTTCCGTTACGTAACGCTGATCTTACCTCCCCCCTCTCCCCTATGTAAAGAATCGTAACGCTCAAGGATACCTCCCTCCCTGCTACGCCACTCTCCCGCCTACGCCACTCTTTGCTTTCGGTTTGTACTCTACCAAATATTGTCCGCAACACTTTCCGTTTACCACAATATATCTAACTTATGGTAGCAGTGGTCATAGGCTCCTACAGGAAAAAAACACTTTCCGTTCAAATACGGCCAGTGCGCGTATGTCCTCCATGAGCAGCGTCACGGTTTCGAGTCCATAGAGAACTACTGGTCTAATTAGAGTTTTATACATTGTCAGATTCGTGCGGCGGCGTATACTCCAGAGTCGAAGCGTCCTGCGAAGGGCAAAGTACGCTCGATTTCCAACTTGAATACGTCGTTGGACCTCCTTTTTTCCCTTGTAGAAGACTGAACCACTGCGACCATTGTTTGATCTATTGTGGTATGCTTCACCTTACTCTAAGTACGTACGAGCAGGTACATCACTATTTGGCGAGTTGATGTCCTTGCTACATTGCACATTTATCCCAGTTGGGCAACGCACTTCGTATGAAGTTTATTACCTCACCAGGACTATCCCTCCAAATTTCGGTAGGTTCTATGTGTCCCTTACCGAAGATACGCAATCTGGGTTGTTTTAATACTCGGCATTTGCAGAGTAGATGTTCTGAAGTTTGGCTTTCGATGCCACACAGGCGACATTTATCACCATCAAGTTTGCCTATCTTCTTGAGATGATACTTCCTCGGATAGTGCCCTGTAATAAGACCTGTGAATGTCCTTAGGACCTGAGCAGCATGAGGCTCTTCTCGCGATTTGGCTCTATGAATCTTCTCGATTATCGTAATCCGCTTATGACATCCCAGTTTGCTTTGATGGTCGCTTTCTCCCATTCACCGAGTTCAGCTTTTAGAGCGCTCGGGGAGACTCCACAGAAAGGTTCTGGGCCAAGAAAGTCGGCCTTCTCGTTTCCTTCGATTCCACAATAACCAGGATCCCAGTATAAGTTAACCTGGTTTTTCATAGCTAACTTTCGGAGCGACAGGATGTATTCCCACACTAGTTTAGAGTGGCAGAAAGGAGAATTCAGGGCTTTAAGTGCTGCCTGACTATCACAAAAAATGCAAATATTTGCGTGTGGAATGTTGGACCTCCTTACTTGTGTTATTGTCGGCGGTTACCAGAGATCCAAAGTATACAATTTCCTCTACCTCTGTTCGTCACCGTTCATGATCATTGATCACCGTCCGTGGGAGGCGAATTTTGTTTTTTTTTTTAGCCTCTTCCTTTCATATACTTGGTTTTCGACGCATTTATTTCTAGTCCAACTCTTCTAGCTTCCACTTTTAGTCTGGCGTAGATTGCCTCCGCCGTCGCTGAATTTCTCGTAATAATGTCCAAGTCGTCTGAGAAGCCTATGAGTTGACTACCTTTGCTGAAAATCGTGCCTCTCGTTTTGATGCCCGCTCGTCGGATTACACCTTCAAGGGCAATGTTGAACAATGTGCAGGATAATCCATCTTCTTGTCTCAACCCACTGCGCGCTTCGTCGAGAGTGTCCCCGACACGCACACGTAACACATCACTCGGTCTAAGGTACGCACAGGATCCTTATGACCAAGACTAGAGGTGTGCTAGCCCCGGCTGAACAATCACCAGCGATGCTAGAAACGATCATTCAGGGCCTCTTCCCAAGCCACGAACCAAGTCCCTGACGAGTCACCACCAACCGTGAGTGACGGCAGCCGTGCAGAGGCAGATGATGCGGTAAGGGTGACAGAAGATGAATTGATCGAGATCGCAAACTCCCTGAAGGTAGGCAAGGCACCGGGACCAGACGGAATCCCGAACTTGGTCATCAAGACGGCCATCAAAGAAGCCCTCGGCTAGTTCGAGCGGTCATGCAGGAATGCCTTGACGACTGCCTCTTCCCGGACGTGTGGAAGTGCCAGAGGCTGGTGCTGTTGCCGAAGGTTGGGAAACCACCAGGTGTCCCATCCGAATACAGACCAATCTGCCTGCTGGAAACGGCGGGCAGGGTGCTTGAGAGGGTAATCCTCATCTATCAAGTCCAGGTCTATCAAGCAACCAGCTCGGTTTTCGAAAAGGTAGGTCCACGGTGAATGCAATTCTCTCCGTCACCAGAACGGCTGAGGTTGCAATCCAACGCAAAAAGAGGGGTAACAAGATTCTGCGTAACTACTTGCAGAATCGAGTGCTAGTGTATAACACAAACGAGGGTCAGAAAAGCATTCCAGTTACCGCAGGTGTACCGCAAGGTTCAATCCTGGGTCCGGCACTGTGGAATGCCATGTATGACTGTCGTGTTAAAACTAACGCTCCCTCCAGGGGTGGTGATCGTGGGCTTCGCCGACGACATAACTCTTGAGGTCTATGGCGAGTCAATTAGAGAGGTAGAGTTGAAGGCCGCGCTATCCATACGCGTAGTGGAAGACTGGATGCACTCCAGGAAACTGGAGCTAGCGTACCGTAAGACTGAAGTTATTGTTGTAAATAACAGAAAGTCGGAGCAGGAGGCATCGATCAGTGCAGTTCGGAAGCCACGTCGATTATACCTGCAAGAAAGCTTCCATGACTGTGGCAGCGCTATCTTGCATGATGGCAAACAGCTCGGCGGTCCGTAGCAACAGGCGCAAAGTCCTTGCTAGCGTGACTACGTCCATACTCAGGTATGGAGGACCAGTGTGGTCCAAGGTATTGAGTACCTCGTGCCATTGCGGCAAACACGAGAGTACGTACAGGCTAATGTGCCTAAGGGTCGCGTGCGCATATCGAACAGTGTCGTACGAGGCGGTTTGCGTCTTGGCTGGCATGATGCCCATCAGCATCATCGTCAAAGAGGATGTAGAGTGCTTCGACCAACGCGACACGAGGGGTATACGCAACACCATACGGTCATCTTCAATTGCCAGGTGGCAGCGGGAGTGATCCAACACTACGAAAGGTAGATGGACACACCGGCTCATTCCAGAGTTAGCATGCTGGATTAATAGGCGCCATGAGGAAATAACCTTCCATCTGACACAGACCCTGTAAGGCCATGGCTGCTTTAGGCAGTACCTGCATAGGTTTGGCAGTACCTGTGGGTGTGGAAGAAAACGCAGAGCATGTGTTTTTCACATGTCCGCGTTTCGAGCAGATAAGGTACGAAATGCTGGCAATAAGTAGGACGGACACCATGCCAGAGAACATCGTTCGTAGGATGTGCAAGAAAAGGGAAATCTGGGATGCGGTCATCAAGGCCGCATCGCAGATCGTTAGTATTCTGCAGGGCACCAAACGACGGGAAACCATCGTTAACGTTTAACTAACTGGCCTGTATAGGCTGCTCTGCTACCCATAGAAGTAAGTGCGAAAAGCACGACTGGCTTTCTCCTTGAAGTAATGCCTAACGGCGGTCCCGGGAAGATCAAGGGCTTTAGCTGTTCAGCTTAAGGTTGCTCAGCATGGGTAAAAGCAGAAGATAGCTTTGATAAGTCGTGTAGTTTATCCGGAAAACCGTAGTCGTGCATTATTGGCCATAGCTGGTCTCGATCGACTGTATCATACGCTGCCTTGAAGTCCACGAAAACACAATGTTCTGAAGAATCTGCCGGAGAGTGGAAATTTGATCCGTAGTAACGCGTGCTTGTGTGAAGCCCGCTTGTTACTGTCCTACGAATTCTTTCGCTGAAGGAGATAGACGGCAGAGTAGAATCTGGGAGAGAACTTTAAAGGCAGCGTTGATAACCGTTATGCCGCGGTAGTTACTGCCTTGTAGCCGATCGCTTTTTTTATAGATGGGGCATAGAACTTCTTCTATCCATTCCTCCGGGAGTCTCTTTTCCTCTCAAATCTTAGAGGTTACCCAGTGCAGTGCCGTTGCTAGTGCCTCTTTTCCATGTTTATAGAGCTCTGCCGGTAGCTTGTCCTTGCCGGCGACTCTGTTGTTCTTGAGTGACCCAATTTCCCGTTTGATTTCCAGGATATCGGGAACTGGGACACTACTGTCGTTTGTAGGCACTCCAAGGATAACTTCCCTTTCCCCTCCTCATGTTGCTCCGCTATCGAGGTGCTCATCGAAGAACTGCTGCCACCTGTCAACCACCTCGCGCTCGTTCGTGATCAGGTTTTCCTCCACGTTCATACACATATCTGGACTCGGTGTGTAGCTTTTACGGGATTGGTTCACCTTTTCAAAAAACTTGCACGTATCGTTAGCCCGAAACAGTTACTCCTGATTCTCATGATCTTTGTCCTCCTGCTGGCGCTTCTTACTCCTCAGAGCCGTGGTCAACTCATTTCGAGCTCGTCGGTATTTGACCGCGTTCTCTCTTGTGGCGATGCTTAGATAGTTTTTCCATAATTCTTCCATGGAAGGTAGTGCCTCATCGAGTGCGCGCGTAGTTATCGGCTTGCGGGTTGGTCAACTGCTGAGGAGGACGGTTTTGACGTGTGTGAAATACACTAACGTCACTTTTTACGCGGGTTTTTCACGCGGATTCCGAAATTTACGCGGTTTTTTTACGCGGATCCCGGGATTTACGCGGTTTTTTATGCGGATTCCGGAATTTACGCGTTTTTTTTCGCGGCACGTATCCCCCGCTTAAAAAGCGACTTTAGTGTACCGTGGAAAGATTTGAGCGCACATGTACTGCTACTAGGTGGTGGTCCGAGTCGATACCCGCACCCCGGAGGGAGCGTTTGATTTGTTTTTCGGTGGTCAGGGTATCTCTAGTTGGCTTTGTGGATATCTTTGTGTGGAAAGAAGGTGCTTTTAATCACTAGGCCTCGGGAAGCTGCGAAGTTAATGCATCGTTGGCCGTTGTCGTTCATGTCGGTGTGTAGGCTGTGATGCCCTATCACCGGTCTATATATCGCTTTCTTACCAACCTGGGCATTCATACCCCCGATGACGATCCTGATGTCCCGTGACGAGCAGCCGTCGTATGTTGCCTCCAATTGCGCGTTGAACGATTCCTTGTCGTCGTCAGGTCTACCTTCGTGAGAGCAATGCACGTTGATGATGCTGTAGTTAAAGAAACGACCTCAACAGACACATCCTCTCGTTGATCGCCTTCCCGATCCTGCATTCTGCCCATAACACAAAAACCCGTTCCCAGGTCGTGGGTTGCTCCACCGTTCTGGTAGAACTAGGCCTTGCCTCTACGGACTTTCCACACTTTCTCACCTTTGTGACAGATCTCCTGCAGAGTCACGAGGCAGAACTTGCGGGGTTCTAGCTGCTCAAGCAGCACCCTGTCTCCGCCCACAACATTTTGGACTTGCAGTTCCAGGTACCGAGTTTCCACTCCTGGTTTGTTTTTCGTTGCCTAGGTCCATGCCGAATGTTCCGCGTTAAATTTTCTTGATTGCTCGTAGAGCAGTTCCACAAAAAATGTCCCAGTTATAATTTTTTTTTTAAATTGTCATTTTTTATTCAGCTGAAACTTTGCATAGACGTTTCTATAGGCAAAAGATGCTATTTTGTGCTGTTGGGTTTATTTTTTGGAACACAACTCATTTTTGAGAAGCTACTGAAAATACTATTTTGGGAAGGTATTGATGATTACAAATATTTTTAGGGCCAAAACGATTTGTTTGATCGGTGTGACGTCTTCGGCATAGTTGTAGATAACAATTTTGTCTTTCCGGATAAAAAAACGCTCCAAAAATTAATTATTTATTTTTTGAAAAAGAGGTAAAAGAAAAATTTAAAATTATTTATCTAAAAATGCTCATTTTGTAAAAATCTATTTTTTTTTATAAAAATTACAAAAGATTATCTAAACAATGCAAAACGGTTTGAATGATTAGCATAGTGTCTTAGGCAAAGTTGTAGATAATTATTTTGCCCTAAAAAAAATGTGCCCCTCGAAAAGAAATTTTTTATTTTTATAAATATTTTACTCAATTGTACGTTATGTCGAATACGAGAACCTTTTTACAATAGACTATCATGAATAGTTTGCAAATTATCTTAACTCTAGGCTCTGAGATAAACTGTGGGTATAATAGTTCAATGATTATATCAGTATTAGTATGAATTTGATTAATTAACCATACTTTCATCATCAAATACTGGTTTGTTCAGAATCGGTAGCATTGACACAAACGCCAGATCTTCTACGCCTTTTCATCTCATCTTATTTCAACCCAATAAATACTAACAGATAAATCATGAAAAACTAAGATTAAAAATTTTGTGCATAACTCTTGTTCTAAGTCTCTGAAAGAGAGTTCGATTTTAAATTTCTTTTTAAATACGGTCTTTTGGGTTTTTAGTTTTTTTCGTAATTTCATATTTTTGTTATTAGTATAATACAGAACAAAAAGAAATATTTCATAATATGATAACAACGAGTTTGTCATACACGATAGCATCGCAACGATTAGTAAATTGTATCTTTAATTGAAATAAATAAAAAAAAATAGATTTGAATTAGCACTCGAAAATGTCACGGTTAAAACTAAGTAACGATGAAGAACTAATTAAAAATGTGGGGAAAATTGAAATTATTCATCATGCGTCCACTTCATCTTTAGAGTCGATGGAGGCGCTTCATTCCTCACCAGTCAGTTCAACCACACAGAATGACAGTACGAAAAAAATATGAATAAATTGGAGTTCACAATGGGAATAAAAACAAAAATCCCCAAGTTCGTCCCTGTCATCGAAACGTCTCAGGGCACAGCTGGGCTGAGAGAATAAATTCCTTTGCTCTCACATCCAAGCGTTCAACTACGAAGGAATGCTCTACATGCCGAACCAAAACAGAGAACGACAACCGTCCGTGAGTCTCTCGGAGCCACCTGCCAGCCAGCACTAGGCAAGCTTCAACCGTGAAGCAACCGACACTCAACAGCCGGAAAAACTAAAGAGCTTTTCCCACGGAACGTCCTGCTGATCTGTCGGCGTTCGCTCGTGGCAGTCTTCAGTGTGCGACAGTCCGGTGCGGTCGGTTTTAACGGAGTTCGTACGGTTGAAGGTTCAGCCTAGGAAAGCCAGCTTGGAGAAACAAGCGCTAGTTAAGTGGTATATAAGAGTGTGTTTACGGCTCAGTGTACCGTGATAGCCGCGTGCTGTATGTTGTGAGTCCGTCAGGATCAACGCTGGCTGGCATTGACGATACGATATAGTGCCGCTCGTTGTCTGTTTGTCTAAATCGAACGAGTTTTTCCAGCAGTGGCCTGAAGCCAACGAGCGCAGCAGAGGGTGTTTTTTGTTCTCTCTCTATCTTGCTGCCCACGAGTGAAGACTACGGTCTAAGGGGAGGGAATAATAATTGTAGTGTAGCGAACCAATTTTTCGAAGAAACAGAGTGAAGTGCAGAGTGTGCCATAAGCCTGTAGGTCTCGATTCTACTAGCGGATTCTTTGTGAAAAACGGTTTTATCGTATACAGGGGAATGAATCTATTGATGCTGAAACCTTTCTATTCTGCAACAGAGGAGTTGTTTGAACACGTTCCGGGATCAAGAATGGCGATGTTGTGAAAAGATTGCTCTTGACGTTTGCTGGTATCTGATAGTAAAATTATAAAATTACTGTAAACAATTGAAACTTTCGTGTTTCCGATGCCAGAATAGCGCTCGACTTGTAGCGTTAACCGGTGGAACGGTTCCGGAAGCTACGCGGATAATTCACTTTGCGTCTAAGAGTGTGCTTACGATGTTGATACGTATACGTATATTCTGACTACGTTACGCTGCTCCTTTCACCGTTATATAGCGTGGCTCTTTTTGGTACGCGCCCACAAAGGCCACAGTGGATAAGTGTATGAAAACTGAGTGCTAGATTATTTCTGCCTTGCTGTAGGAATACAAAAATGTTTGTTATTACGTGGCGCGTGCACTGTGTTTACAATCTAGTGAAATCGCAATAAAGAGAATTTAATACTTCACCTGGAGGAAACCATTAGATGCGACTAAGAAAGTTTATAATAACGGTGTGCACAGTTTTGTTTATCGGAGGTGGAAGAATATGATCCATTAAATCAAACCCTCTAGCTTGAGAACCGTGAAGTGAACGAAATCAAGTAACGAAATGGAACACTCAGCGAATCCTTGCATAAGGTAGGTTAAATATAAATTTATTTCTCCTGTTGTGCACACCTCGCCGGTTGTGGCAAATTATTCGAAATGATTCTTTGCCTCACGGTTTGGCCATCTGCAGTTCTTAACGAAATGAGCTTTCCCTCTGACGGCCTTCGTCGGTTTGCCGACCGCAGCCTATCCTTTGCTGCCAGACCGTACTGTCGGTGTAGGTCGGTCGTTTGCCTGATGGGGCACAGTATTTGTCTCCCCAGAGGTACGAGCCTCGACCTCAATATATTCCTTCTTGCTGGTCGACTGCTGCTGCTGTTGCTATGTTCCGCTTTTTCGTTGCTACTGCCGCATTCACACGTTACTTACAGTAGTACTGCTAGTTCCGGTGAGCATTACAGACCACGGAAGCCTGCGGCCAAAAACCATGATGCATATTTAAGGAGACGTAATCTAAATAAATTATTCTCATGAAAGCTTGAACATAAGGTTTTGTTGACGTAAATCGGGCACGACTGAGCCGTCGATGTGATGATGCCTAATGGGGTTCGCAGGGTGAGAATAGTCGTGGAGGAATAAGTTGTCGGCTTTCCTGGAAATGGGACCGCTTAGCGGTATCGCCAAGAGTTGGCTTCGTGCTACTAAGCTGCCGGAGACATTCGTAGCGCGATTATTTCCATAATGATTATCGATATTACTTTTGTAAATTATTACTACAGAGAAATTCATAAGGGCTTCAATTATTCATGGTAATATCTATTTATTTTCATATTTATTGATATGAGTTTTTTTCTTTTTCAACAATTATTACTGTTTTTGTTTTGAGTCCAAAAGCTAATAGTAGGTTCATGCAACAATTCATTTACATCATGTGATGAATCGGTGAGAACATTTTTGTTTATAAAAAACGTTAAAATAATAATGTCATTCTCCCTTTCTTTGTTGAATAGCACTCGCAGTGCCAGGCTGTGTTGATATATGTCTATATTATTACTATTCATGCATTTCTGGCAAATTATTAAACATGTTTCATGTTTTACTTTGAAATGATAACAAAATAAATTTTCAGTTATTTTTGTTGCCTGCAACTGATACGAAAAGTTTATGATATATGTTTCCATACTTGTTGTTAGGAAAAATTATTTAGAAGTAACGATTTCCATTCCATGTCCATACCATTTCAAGACTGTATAAGCTAGTCAGCATATTAGTTATAAGCTTTTATTTTCAACGTGAACCCATGGCGTTATTGATTATGTATCTTTGAACTGTTGGGCAAATCACATAACATATCGACAAGTTTTTGGTAATTTTAGACCCCCCTTGCACAATCGACCATGTACATTCTGAGAGTTTTGTATGAACCATGGACATTCGCCAATAAGGTTTCTCATAAAAAAAATCAAAACATAATGTTTCACTACAAAATCATCAAAACAATGAAGTGAAATAAAGTCACCACGGATTAAGAACTGATTGAAAATTTTTAGAACAATTAGAAAAACGGTAGGATTGTTATTTATGTTTGAAGTGGTAAGTGGTTTTTGATCAACACATGTCAGCAATTGTCGGTCGGAATTTGCCGATTTTCTTTGAATGATGAAGAGCAGAAGTGTCGAGTGAAGAGTCCCGTGATGATGTGTAGTTCATTACGGGTTAAACTAAGTAGCCTTTTGGTAATCGCAAGGTTGAAATAGTTAAACTGTTTAGCTTTCTACAACCTTGCGCATGTTGCCAAGCTGCGATAGCTTGGTTAGAAGAACGTCTACCACCAGTGAACATAACAGTGGAGAGAGAACTCGTTCCTGAGGACACTCTTTCACTGCTTTAACAGTGACAGACGTATCTCCCCATGCGGCTGTGATATTCTTGCTGGTTTTTTTTCTTTTTTTTAATTTCGAGTAGAGGAAAAATTTGCTGCCAAAAACCTGAGAGACCAACCTCAGGTAGTGCGGGGTTTGACTCACTAAAAACCCTCCAGTCTCCAACCTATAATACTCCCCGGGACGACCGCTAGGTATGGCTTCGGGGAGCGGCTTTTATGCTTTGTGCAGCCTGGCTCTATCAAGTCTCCTAGCTAATTGGCTAACTAACCTGGTGACTGGCAGTTAGCCTAAACTAGCGTGTCGGTGGTCAACCTGTCACCTGCTTTGCAACTCTATGACTATTTGAGAGCTACACAAACCACCCTCCAGATGTTCGGGTCTTCACACATCCTCTGAACTAGGTTGTCCGTTGTAGTGTCTGGCCCGCTCACTGCCATCAAGTCGCTCCGCGCACGCGCTAAGCGAGGACAAACGAAGAAGACTCAGCAGTCTCTTCCGCATTGCGGTTTAGACCACACTGGGTTCCCATACCTAAGTATGGACGAGACCACGTTAGCAAAAAGTTTACACTTGCTTCCATTCACCGCTGAGCTATTCGACATCATTCGAGATAGTGCTACAATAATCGTAAAAGCCCTCTTGCGAGCATTGTTGACATGACTCTTGAATGTGAGTTTATCGTCAACCATAACGCCCAGAGCTTCAGAGATCGCTTTGAGGTTATGATGCAGTCTCCGACCCCCATTTGTTGCTCTCATCTATGTATATCTATATTTGTTGCTCCGATTTGCGGTTATTCACAACCATGACCTCCGTCTTATAGTGCGCTAACTCCAGTTTCATGGAGTGATTCAGTCTTCGATCTTGCGTATACAGTGCGCGGCTGTCAACTCGACCTCTTCTATCGACTCGCCGTAGACCACCAGCGTTATGTCGTCTGCAAAGCCGACGATCACTATTCCCACAGGGAACTTCAGGTTTAACACCCCGTTATACATGACATTCCACAACACCGGTCCTAGAAGAGAACCTTGCGGAACTTATAGAACCATGTAAATTGATGCGAACGACGTATTATCAAAAGCTCCCTAAATATCCAGAAAAGAACAGACTCTTTTTTTTATTATTCTCGCTTATTTTCCGTCGGTCTAGTTCCGCCACTGTTGTTGTGCTAATCACCGACGCCCAGGGAGGTGACTCCACCCAGGACCCCAACTCACGACCCGTTAATTAACGAACCGGCGCCAACGGCTTTACTTCCTCATGCGATGGAAGGCGTGATCCCAGAGATTTTTCGCCTCAGAAAATCTCCCGGTGTCGGCTAGGATTGAATTTAGACCAGTAGGGTTGGTTGTGAGTGGATCACGCCACCCCACAACCATCGACACCTATGTCGGCGTTGGGATTCTAACCCAGGCGTCGAGCGTGGTTGGCGGAGACATTAGCAACCACGCTAGGCCTCCGTCTTTAAGCAGACTCTTTATATTTCAGTGATTTCTCGATCTTCGTCACTAGGCAATGCATAGCGGTTTCAGTAGATTTACCCTGTTGATCAGCTTATTGATGCTTATGCAAGGATAATTCATTCAGAAACTCGTTGCCTTTTTTGCGTAGCTTTGGTATAAACACCACTTTAACGTTTCGCCAGCTTACCGGGATATGTCCCAAGGTAAAGCTGGCTCGAAAGAGGCTGATGAGTTCGGACATGATAAGTCCGTCAGATTTTAGCAGACATACATCGATACATCGATTTGAATCGTATAGGGATATAGGGCTCGGCCTCTGCCAAGCAACTTCTATCGCTACACCCAAGATGGGAGCCTCGACGCAAGATTAAGCATTTCCATTAAACACTGAACATTCAAACAGTAAGAATGAACCAATACAATCGGCAACGATCTAGGCGACGAAGTAAGGACGACGATTGGATGTTCGGTACATGAAATCGTAAATCGCCAAACATTCTAGTGGTAATAAGATCCTACCCCGCCACTTCGACATCGTTGTACTCTAGGAACTTTGTCGGAAAAAAGAGAAGATACGGAGGATTTGTTGATGCTGGTTACAGTACTACCAGGGTAATAGCACTAACAACGAGCTGGGAACCGGCTTTCTAGTGCTTAGGCAGTGTGCAGAGTCGTGTATAGTCGAGTCAAGTGGCTCAACAACACGTAGTTCCGCGGAACTTTCAGACTTCGGAGGACCTTGACCCACCGCCTCTCGAGGACGGTTGGTGCAAGATTCGCACAGCTATCACATGATACTAGGAGTGGAGGCACCGATCGGCAGAAACGAATCGTATGACGAGGGAATTTAAGTCTTTGAGATCCAAGTCGACTAGGGGTAAAAACGCTAAGTACAAACGCAAGAGGATCATGAACATACGCCAGAAAGTGATCATGAATATGGAAAGTTCGAGCAGTTGTCCTGGGCTAGTGATACATGGAAGTTTTATTGGAAGATGATTCGGTCTCGCAGAGGCCATGTGCCGCAAGCCGACGACGTGAATGGTAACCTTCTTAGGGATGCCAGAGAGTTCGCCGACAATTGGAAACAGCATTTCGTTGGACACTTAAATGGCGATACAGCAAGCAGAAGTGGAACAGGAATTTATCTAGGAGCAGCAGATAATCGAGTACCGACCCCCGATGCACATGATGTTCGTTATGGGATCGTGAAGCTGAATTACCACAAAGCCGCCGACAAAGACGAATTACTGAACGAGCTTGTAAAGTTCCAGGATTTGGGAGCAATCTACAGTAAGAGCGACAAGTAGGAGTACCGCAACTTCCTCGGCATATCGCTTATATAAGCCGCTTACAAAATACACTTGCATATTCTGTTTTGTCATTTATCACCTTTAACCAGGAAGATCGCAGTTACTAACCTAGTGGGCTTTATGGGAGCTCGCTCCATCACAGACCAGAGTGCTTACACATCACATCTCATCGACTTCATGGCGGTCTACGATACAGTCGATCGAGAACAGTGGAAGCAGATCTGTTATAGTAAGGAATTTTCGGGAACTAAAAGGAAACACATCTATGCTTGGTTGAGGTTGACCTAGTAATGAGATAATATCAGTCTTGCCACTGTTCTCCTCCAGAAATACCTTGCTATTCCACATACAATGTCTCAGATGTCATACTGGCAGCACTCTGCAATTTTCTGCGCTGCAACACTTGCTCTTAAAAATCAAAACCTTTCCAGACAATCTCCGTTTCGTCAATCAATTTTAACTGCACTAGGGTCAGGGTAAGCTTGTCTTCGTTTCAGGCTTCGTTAGCGGATTAAACGACGAAGTACTTGCAGCATCATCGCCTTGACAAGTAGGACTCCATAAGGTCACCCACTGCCCAAGGGTGGTCTTTTCATGGTGGTCCGGCAGCGTCTTCCACGTGTTCTTTGCCGTTGTTTTGTCACGAATCAGGGCGTGTTATCTCTCATTCAACATCAACCTTTTTTTCAGTGGTTGCTGAGTCCAGGAGAGTTTCTGGTTCTACGCTGCTCCCTCCGCAGCAACGCTTTCACGAAGAACGACCATGATTGGTAGTTTAAATTGCTCAATTTGATAATCGTTGCTCATTCCATCGTTTCGAGAAAACAGCGAACTATTCACGGTTCAGTTTTTCGGTCAGGAGCATCCAACTGGGCTCCGCAACCTATTATAAATAGAAGAGGGGAATGATCGGGATTTTTTTGCGGGTTTAAATTGATGCTTTTCGGTGAAACTAAGTTTCACCGAGAAGCATCAATTTAAACCCGCAAAATAAAACAAACGGTGATGTAAACAAGATTCAAACATAAGATCGGGAAAAATGCAAAAAATGTATGAACGTTAGTATTGGATTAGTTTCTGTATTCAGTGGTGGGCACCGCTAACCGAAAATTTTTTTTTTCTCGCTTATTTTCCGTCGGTCTAGTTCCGCCACTGTTGTGGCCAATCACCGACGCCCAAGGAGGCGACTCCACACCCAGGACCCTAACTCACGACCCGTTTATTAACGGACCGGCGCCCACGGCTTTACTTCCTCATGCGATGGAAGGCGTGATCCCAGAGATTCTTCGCCTCAGAAAATCTCCCGGTGTCGGCTAGGATTTAATCTAGACCAGTTGGGTTGGTTGTGAGTGGATCACGCCACCTCACAACCATCGACACCACCGAAAATTTAGCGACGCTAATCGCTTAGTCGCTAACCGGAAAATTTAGCTCGATAATCGCTAAACGCTAAACGCTAAACCCACATTAGCGGAACTTTCGCTAATCGCTAATCGCTAACTTTTTAATATGTAAATAGTCATATCGCTATATTTATTGCTCGTGTTTTGTAAGATTTGGACCACTTTGATCTGTTTTGGTTAAACAAACGAAAGCAATTACTTTTTAAAGCTATTTACAGTAAGAGGTTCACGAAACGGTATTCATATTTGATTTTGTAAAAACAAGAATAACAAAAATTATTTAGCTTGCATTGAGAAAAACATTTTTAGGAATGTTTTCATGAAAATTCAATTATTATCTGAATCGAAAAAGTAGAACCAAAGTTGTCATAATTTCAAGCGCATTGCATTGGTGAAGATTATCACGATATAGAGCATGTCGTTTCGTCATGCCCTGTACACCGTGACGCCAGGTCTAAATTGATAGCTTCCCTTCAGGCCGGTGGTAGACAGCCGGCTGTTCCTTTTCGTGATGTCTTGGCGATCCTTGACCTACCCTACATGTCCCTTATATACGTTTTCCTGAAATCCATCCATGCCCCAGTCTAGTTCCATTTCCTTCCGCCTACATTCAATCGAACGACAAAAGCATGTTTAAATCCCGGATTCGGAACCAGCAACTATTCTCCGGACGATACTCTCAGGGCCCAAAGGATACATCTCAATGAGCCAGTCCGTAATATCTTGGCCCAGCGAAACATGCTTATCCATGCAATAGAAAAACATCAAACAACAAACCAGTGATTTAAACAAAATATTCTAGTTTTAATTCAGATTTAATTCTAGCTCGTAGTCGGCCACGTGGATAAAAAATTTGCTTTTAGTTTTGAAGTTACTTAAGAAAGTAAGACACTAGTTATAATTGGCGCCGTTAAACATTAATTGTAATTGTGCCGTGTCAAATAAATGGTATGTGAGAGAAAAAAAACGGAACTTATCGACCTTATCACGAAGTACTCCAAAATTTTTCTTGTTTAGATGGTAGTCGTGTTCAAGATGTTGAAGTGAAATAGAGTGACAGTCGCTTCAATCGAATCGTCCACGTAAAACTACATATGTTGCCTGCTTTACTTAATTTAAAGTGTAGTCATGCAAAAATGAAAATCATTCGTAGAGTAATCACACAGCTTTATGTTAGACAAGCTTAAAGTTAGAAGAAAAACAGAGAAAACATGAAAAATAAATAACAACTACTCATTTGTAGAATACCCAAAAAATAAAAATAGTTAAAATTCAATCAGCATATATTGTTGCAAAGTAGATTCCAATAATTCTCATCCGCCACTCTTTTTAAACTGAAATTTCATTATATCAAACCCAAGTAACACGGTTGAACCTTCATTGTACCCTTGTGTGGAAAACCACACAAATGAATTTTGTTTCGATTTTTTTTCGAAAACTTCTCGATCGATTTTGACGAAATTTCTTGACAATTCCTAAACCATCAATCCTACACAAAATATATATTTTCCAAGGGAAAAATATTTTTGGTTGATGAGATATTTAAAAACTTACGTTGTTTACCCTGGTGTGTGGATTTCCACACATACAACATTCGAATTTATTTTGGACAAGAAATAACTTAATTTTGCCCCAAACATATTTTTTTCATTAAGTGCTTTCATACCTGAAGCTATAGGTACCAATTAATCCTGTTTCTAAAATCGCAAAAGTTGTGTATGTATGCGGAAGTATGTGTATGTGTGTTTATTTCAATTCTTACGACCAATATATCTCGATTTTCTCAGTACCGGCTGAACCGATTCGATTGTTCTTAGTCGTGTTTGAAAGAGTTAAAGTCTAGTTAGTTGATGGTAAATATCGTTTTGATCTGAAGGTTCATTCAAAAATGACGTAACAAAATGTGATCAGTTTATATGGGAACTGATAAACTAATTGATTTTTTTTTCAACGATTTGACTGAATTTAGAATTGTATATAGGTGCATTCTTGTAATTCGCAACATGAATATATAAATCAAAAGGCTACGTGGGACATGTGTAAAAGTATGTGTTTATTTGTTTCATCCCAGAGTGAGAATTTTCACACATATGGGTTACGAATACGCTAATGCAAAAAGTACCTATTCAGTGTTTGCACAGCTTGGTTGAGCAGTGTTCAACATTTACACAGTTTTATGTCTACTGCAAGACAAGTGTACTCGCACTTTTAGGTATATTGAAATAAATTTAGAATGGATCTCCCGAGATGGTCTAACAAGCCAGTCGTCGTGGGTTCGGCTCGGCTCTCGGCTCGGGATAAACTGTTAGTGTTAGTAGGATCGTAGCGCTAGCTCCGCAATTGTCCTTTACACTAAGCAGTTGACTGCGAAGTCTGTGTATTACAAACAAAACGTCGAGTTCCGAATCGGAATGTAGCACCAAGGCTTTGCTTACTTTGCTTAGCATGGATTTCAGAATATTCTCACGAACATTCCTAGCACCAAATTGCTACATTTGGTCAAACCGATGTAAGGATTTTTTTTTGTTCAATTGCTATCATAGTATCTTTAATTGGTTATATCATGTAAAAACGTTTTGTTTCGTAACTTTTGCATGAACCATCGGATCAAACAGATGAGATAATCTATTTTTCAAGATTGTTTTTGTACACTACGCATAATATCATTCAATTAGTTACCTTCAAGATACTGCAATGTACTTGTGGCGTTTCCACAAGTTTTTTTATTTCAACATATCTTTCGAAATTATTATTTAATTTTTAGTATATTTTTGAATCAAAATCTACCCTCCAAATCCCAATAAACGCATCTAGCACCAAAAGGACTCAAATCAGTCAAACCTCGGAAAAAAAACCGGTTGGTTTATCAGTTTCTATATAAGCTGACCACATTTTGTTACGTCATTTCTGAATAAACTTTCGGATCAAAACGATATTTACCATTAAATAACTAAGCTTTAAGTTCTTTCAAACGCGACTAAGAACAATCGAATCGGTTCAGCCGATGCTGAGAAAATCGAGATATATTGGTCGTAAGAATGAAGATAAACACACATACACATACTTCCACACACATACACACCCTTGTAGCCGGCCCTGGTCGATCCCTAGCTTGCGGGCAGCTTAAGCGCCACTCCGAAACGGAGACTGTCCACCTAGATTAGTTTTGCCCTGTTGAGACTCCCCTAAAGAGTCGTTCCAAAGAATATACCAAAAAACGGAATCAGGATCGGACCAGATGGCTACACAAAATTCGGTCACCAAAAACGGGTCGACACCCTTTTATCCCCCAGCAGAGATCTTCAACACCATCTATTCTCTCAGAGAGTTTGCGGTGAGAAACGCAGTCTGGAAGAAAAGCTTTGCCGATCATTCGAATCTCGCCACGCGGAAGACGAAACTATCACAAACGGAAAACGAACCAAAATGACGTGAAACACTAGAACCGGACTTAAACCTTGCGGGAGCATTACATTAACAAAACTACAACACTATCTGCATGAAACAAACTCCATATATTATTATTGAAGAACAGGTTTGTATTTAAATTTAGCAAGCATGCTTTTATATTATCATTATCATTGTATGTGTGTAACTTATCGTCTAGACTAAGCTCCTATTGTGTGCGTTTTTTCTCTCCCTATCACTAGTGCTCATTGACCCATGTGCTTTTCAAGTTTCGATCAGCTGCTCCAGAATGGATATATGCAGTGACGTCCT
Source organism: Wyeomyia smithii (assembly GCF_029784165.1). Classification (NCBI taxonomy): domain Eukaryota; kingdom Metazoa; phylum Arthropoda; class Insecta; order Diptera; family Culicidae; genus Wyeomyia; species Wyeomyia smithii. The sequence continues at coordinate 95,243,711 of NC_073695.1, forward strand.
GCGGTGCGAGCAATTGGCTAGCTACCCGGGATTTAGATTTGTAGAGTGGGGCGATCAAAAATTCTGAAACGTGTGCACGCTATTTCGGCCTTCACTCAACGAGCAAAAATCATGGGCGCGGTTTCGATACCGGCCAGTGCGACTAACAGTCGATTATTCGAATATCACAATTAAATTGTGGGGTCCTTCATGGACGCGCCCACCGCTCTCGAGAGTAAATTGGAACGACTCACCAATAGATTGCTGTGTGCTGCTGCTGCTGCTGATGTTGGTCGTTGGCGTGTTAAACTGCTGCTGCTGGCGATCACATTAGGCCAACGCGATCCCTCGACCGGAAACGGCCACTAACCTCACCGGAGGACTTTTGTCTATCCGATGCTGGTCACGTGGGCAGATGAAGCGCGATCTGCGATTGTCCCGCGCGATGAAACGGCTGTCGGGAAAAATTTCGTCCTGGGAGAGAACGGTACGCGTTGCGTCTTTTGCTGTCCTGCTCTCGCTCGTTCGGCTGTGGGTGAGAGTGCGCAGCCTTGTGGCTGTACAAACGGGGTCATTAGCATATAGTCGGGGTCAATGGCTTTGAACTTTGAGCACATTTACCTTTCTACTTTGCATACAATTTTTAACGCACTATTCGCACTAAATGATTCAATTAGACTTCACTTGTAACGAGCCTATTGTAAATTGAAGAACAAGGAATTAAGACAAGTAACTAATAAATCACGTCACGAAACTAACTTAACAAAAATTAATTAGAAAACGCGGACAACAGACTTTCAACGCGACACTTCCAAATTGCTTAACGATCTCGGACGAAATGAACGATCATTATTAGTCCTCAGATCAGGGAAGGTGATTTCGTACGAATTTACAGGAAGTACGTAATTTCCCGCAAATCTCGTCGGGAATATTCGGAAATCTACAATTCTGCTGGTTGTTTCATTTTGGCTGCCGTCATTAGGCCCTATCTGTCCCTCTCCAACCATTTTTTGGCAATTCTATATGGGAACTACTTCGGGTTTTCTCAACCGCCTAATCTAGAGATGCACATTCTCGGAGAGACGCGTGCGCTAGGGTGTTGCGACAGATACGACAAACTACGGTTGTCTACATCTTGGCGCAACACAATTGTGTTGATCGATTATAAATTAATTCTAAACAAATTCTTGAAATACTATGACCGCTACACCCTATCCGATTTTCGAAATAGGATTGTTTGGTACCTTTAGCTTCAGATATGTGAGCACTAATTGAAAAAAATATCTTTGGGGAAAAATTAAGTTGTTTCTTTTCCAAAATAAATTGAAAAGTTATATGTGTGGAAAACCATACACCAGGGTAAACAACGTAAGTTTTTTTTAGGATTCAATGAAGATTAAAGAGTCTTTAATATAACTTCAACTTATAATTCATATATATAAAATCAATACGAGTGAATTAAAACCTCATGTTTTTCTTGCAATTTATCAATTTATTTATAACTTGTATATAATTTGATCTCCCAGATGCTCTCGAGGTACGATGCTAGCCTAATAAGCTAGTCGTCGCAAATTCGTGTCTCGGCTCGGGAGAGACTGTTAGTCAGTAGGATCGTAGCGCTAGCCCCGCAATTTTCCTGTACACTAAACAGTCGGCTGCGAAGACTGTGTATAAAAAAACAGAAGGTCAAGTTCCGAATCGGAATGTAGCACCAAGGAATGTTGCTTTTTTATATATAACTTGATGTCGCAAGTGTTACTTTGGAAGTTGAAATTATTTTTTTCTTTGATTTATAAACGCACCTATTGGAAAATGTTTTCAAATATATTTTTCGACTTAGAAATGGATCTTACCAAATTATAGGGTGACCAAAATTTTCGATGCGATCGAGTACCTAACTTTTTTACATCAAAACATGTAAAACATTCCAGAATTCTTGAAAAAGATGAAATAAATCATCGAAACGTCGGATAGTTGAAGCGAAACATCGTTTAGCTGCTCTAAATAGACTGCATAGCCGAAAATCTTCCCCCGAGTTGAACGTCACAGTCGATAAGCACCCACATAATAATTTTAAAGTTTTAGGTTTTATTGTTTTCTGCAGGTTTCCTAACTGTGGTTTCAAGAGTTCTCCTGTCTGAAGTCTGCTCCATCCATTCAGCAGTATGTTCACCTTCCGTTGTAGTAAACTCCAGGCTGGTTCCACGCGCCTGCATTCGCTCAGTTTGTGCTCTAATGTCTCAATATAAGTCGGCTCTGTTCATCCGAAACATCAGCTTCCAGTGTTCGTTTTCTATCGATCAATAGAAACTAATAGACACTCCGTTGGCTTGAATTTATGCCTCGTTTTGATATATTTCTCCAAATCAACCACCAATCTGCAGTGGGGTAATAATTGGACACCGTGGGTGATTCAATCTGTTCAACGTATTAGGGGAGTTGCTCCATTATTCATCTCAGCCCAAATATTCAATTCATACAACGTAAAAACACAATTGAAAATAGGAAAAAACGCATATTTTTTTTTAAACCAATCTGCTAATCCATGGAATGGACTCTTCTTAGTTCACTTTAGATTCCTCATAAAGTATGATTCTCAAAAACTCATAGAGCTTTTAACTCTAAATTTGAGATTATAGTCGGACATCTGCACTCGAAAACTCATTTATTTCAATCACCTACCTCAGAAAACAAAATCCGCGCATTGCTCTAAATGGCTACAACGGGACTCGTTCAGCAGCCCTCCAAAGTTTTTTTTTTCATCACTAGCGGACCACTTTTCATTTCAATCACTAAACAAAACCACTCACTACACTAAGAATACTTTATTCTTTAAAATGTTCACCTCAATTTCCCAAAACAAGCTTGAATTAGCAGAAGTATATGAGATGAATTTCTACAATTCCTAAATTTTAACTGTATGTATTTTCATCTTTTTTCACTGCGTTGAAGAAAATCAAAAGTTGCCAAATCAGTTTCTATTAATACGAAAAAATCATATTGAAATTAATGAATTATTCCGACATAATTGACATAAATCTACAGCACTGTAGTGGTCACCTAGGTTACCTATTTTGCATGTAAACAACTGCAACGGATATCTAGGTAACCTCCTACGACGGGCTGCGGCTACGTTCATTCATGATAATGTGATTCAATCATGCTTAACAGTGTGATGAATATGGGGGCGTCGTGAGATGAATAATTGAGCAGTGATTCAAGTTTTGAGATGGATATGGAAGCGTTGTGAAAAAGGGTTTGTTTTACAAAATACAAGATAAATGTAGCTAATTTTACTAAATATACAATGCTAAACGATTCCATAAGAGCACGTAAGCATATTTAGTTTATTTGTTCAATAATTTCGTGAAAATTTGGTGTTTTGACCGTGCATTCTTCGTGAATATCGGCTTAATAAGATGAATAATGGAGCAGTTTTCCTAATTATGAATCATTTTTACGGATATATTTTGTTGGACGTTGGGAGGGAGTGTTCGAAAATTTAAAATTATTTTTACTTACTATCGAGAGGAAGCAGATTCAAGTTGAATTTAAATCTGGAGAAGTGTTACTCAGTTCAACTTTGCACGAGTTTATGCCATTACTGGTTAGAATCTTCTTTGCTTTTAAACGCTGGTGACTTGAGTTCAAATCCCGATCCCGAGAAAGGTCCCGAGTGTCGGGTTAGTATGATTCCCTCGATTCACGATGGTCTAGCTTGAATCTAGTAGACAAAAAATCATTATCATTATTTTGTTTATTAAAGATAGTTTAAGTAATTGTCTTTCTCTAATGATTCGCACAGTTTTATTTCAGTCTTTGCTACAGTTTCCGGTTGGTCATGAGCGATGCCAAAAATGTTTTGATAAGAATTGTTTGCAACTTTGTACTTTCAAGTACAGTTGAAAACAAAACTGCTTTACGAATCCCTAAACTACTAAAAAAACTAAATATTTTGTTCATCAAACACAAAATTTACAGTCGTGTGTTACCGTACAATATAATTGCGGAACTAGTGTTGTAATTCTGCTAATTCTATCTTAATCCTGACAATTCACATATCAATAGCAACTGTTACGTCTGTCACAGAACCCAGTAAATGATATCATTACTTTCTGCCTTTCTCCTAGAAAGGTATAGCAATCACTTGCAAAACCGAAAGTATAAAAGTGCTCCAAAGGGCCGAATGGCATATATCACTCGACTCAGCTCGACGAGCTGAGCATTTTCTGTATGTGTGTGTGTATGTGTGTGTGTGTGTGTGTGTGTGTGTGTGTGTGTGTGTGTGTGTGTGTGTGTGTGTGTGTGTGTGTGTGTATGTGCAGATTTTTATTCTCACTCACTTTTCTCAGAGATGGCTGGACTGATTTTCATGAAATTAATTGCAAATGAAAGGTCTAGTTGCTCCGTAAGACCCTATTGAATTTCATTGTGATCGGATTTTTAGTTTAGAGGTTATGTATCAAATGTAAAAATCATGAAACATCATTATCTCAAAAACTACAATACCGATTTGAACAAAATTGATTTCCAAGGAACGGGCTACTTGAAAAACCCTTAACTTTTGAATTTTATGAAGATTGGACTTGTGGTTCAAAAGTAGTTAAAAGAAACGTGTTTTCAAGACTGTTTAATCTCACTCATGTATATCAGAGATGGCTGGACCGATTTCCATGAAATCAGTGTCAAATGGAAGGCTTACTTGCCCCATAAGACCCTATTGATTTGTTTAACAATCGGACTATTACTTTTCCTGTTATGTTTAAAAATGTTAAATCCAGCTATTAAAAGGAACATATTCCGAATACTACTTGGACTCACTCACTTTTCTTAGAGATGCCTGACCAGATTTCCACAAAATTAGTGTCAAATGAAAGGTCTAGCTGCCTCATAACAGCCTATTGAATTATACTGTAATCGAACTGTAACTTCGTCTGTAATGTACCGAAATGTGAAAATCACGAAACTTCATTATCTCAGAAACTACACAGCCGAACATAACTAGTGTCATACGAACTAGTCATCTCTCAAACTTACAAATATCAAACTTCATAACAATTTTTTTTCTTCATCTAAATAACACTTTGATATGTAACTCAAAAGTTATGGAAAGAAAAGAAATTCAAAGACTATTTAAAACTATACCTGCTTTGATCGATATATGTGGCCTCAACATAATTCAAATGTGGTGTCGCACTATTTGAACATTCCAAATTCATTGATTCCTTGCGATGTGTTTCTAGTCTGCAAATGCACGACAAATCGGCCCTATAATATGATCAAAGTCAAATAACAAATCGTTTGAAATGATTGTTTTTATCGAAATGACATCATCCTCGACTTTTGGCTCCTGTACATCGCCTTTATTTTGCATATATTCATATTGGGTGGTATTCGGTCATTTTCAGCAGATTTTCTGGCATCAATCTGACACCGGAAATACCCATATTGGGATGGATTTAGTTATTTTGGATGTTTTTCAGAAACTAAAAGTGGTCGTCTTGAAATTCAAAATGATGTCCAAGGTCAATGTTTGCTTTCTATGCATCATCTCGATTACGGAAATATCCATGTTGAGTATTATTTGGTCATTTTCGACTATTTCTTAAAAGTTGCCATTTAGCAATTCAAAATGCTGCCTGAGGTCAATTGTTCGCTCATTGCATCATTCTGGTTCCAGAGATACTCATATTGGATGGTATTTGGTTATTTTAGCCTGTTTTTCACAAACCGGAAGTCGCCATCTTGGATTTAAAAATGGTATTTAAGATAATTTCTGGCCTCTGAGCGTCATTCTGGTTGAAGAAACACCCATATTGGGTGTAATTCGATCATTTTCGGCAGTTTCCCAGGAACCGGAAGTCGCCAGCCTAAAATCTAAAATGGGGTCTGTGATTGATTTCAGCTGCTGTGCATCATTCTAGATCCGGAGATACTCATGTTAGACGGAAACCGGCCATTTTTGGCTGTTTTCCAGAAACCAGAAGTTGCCATCCTACAATTCATAATGGTGTCTGAGGTCAAATTCTAGCTTCATGTAACATTCTGGCTCCGGAGATACTCATATTGGGTGGTATTTGGTCACTTTGGGCTGTTTTTCAGAAACCGAAAGTCGTCATTTTGGGCTTTATAATTGCCTGTGAAATCAATTTCTCTCATCTGGGCGTGATTCTGGTTCCAGAAACATTCATATTGGATTGTATTTGCTCATTTCCGGCTGTTTGCCAGACACTGGAAGTCACCATCTTAAAATTCAAGATTGTGTCTGTGATCAATTTTTAGCTTCTGAGCAGCTTTCTGGTTCCGGAGATACTCATATATAATGGGAATCGTCCACTTCAGGCTGTTTTCCAGAAACCGGAAGTTGCCATCTTACAATTCAACATGTTGTCTGAAGTCGATTTGTGGGTCCAGTGCATCATTACGATTCCGGAAATACCCATATTGGGTGGTATTTGGTCATTTACCGCTGTTTTTCCGAAACCGGAAGTCGCCATTTTGGAATTCATAATGGCATTTTGAGACAATATCTGGATTTTGAACGTCATACTGATTGAAGAAACACTCATATTGGGACGGTTTTAGGTCATTTTCTGCTGTTTTTCAGAAACTGGAAGTCGCCATCTTAGAATTCAAAATGGTATCTGTGATCGATTTTAGCTCCTGTGTATCATTCTTGATCCGGATATTGTTATATTTGGTGGAAATCGGCCATTTTAGGCTGTTTTCCAGAAACCGGATGTTGCCATCTTACAATCCAATATGTTGCCTGAGGTCGATTATGGAACATATTTGTTACCACTAAAAACATGTACCTACCAAACCATGGTTATATTTAGTTGATTATTCGTGAGACGTACAGAAATTTGTGCAAAAACATGTGCTTCCAGAAGAGGGAGGGGCGTCGAACCATTATGGACATATTTGTTACCTCTAAAAACATTCACCTGCCAAATTTGGTTCCATTTTAGTTGGTTAGTTCTCGAGATGTGCAGAAATTTGTGTTTCATTTGTATGGAACCCCTCTCTTCCAGAAAAAGAAGGGGTCTCAAACTATCATAGGAACCTTTATCGGCACCATAAACCCCTACATACAAATTTTCACGTCGATCGGTTCGGTAGTTTTCGAGCCCTATGGATTAGACAGACAGACAGATCGGACTGCATTTTTATATGTATATAGACTACAACATCAATTTTTTAGAACCTAAAGAGTGAAAATACATTTATTGGATTGAAGCGTTCATGTAAATCTATTTTTACAAAAACAAGTTTGAATGAGAAAGGCTGGGTCTGACCGCTAGGTGGATTAATTTAGGTTTTTTAAATTTAGTTTTCTCGAAGTACTTAGTTGCAACCTATTAAAATTGTGCCGTAAACCTGAGTTCGTAGAAAATAATTAAACATTCCAGCAGTTTTAAATGAAGCGCTCCTTCGCAAGTTAACATTTTCGGCATAACCTGGATCATGTTTACTTATTCATGATTCGAGTTCCCAGGCATGTATGTTTATTAGTACAGTTAATTGCGGTTTGTTTACGGATCTCGAGGTCATTATCGATTTTTTTCCTTCATGCTGCTTTCTGCTTGCTCGTGTTATACACCTCAACGATGTAAGAGAACGGCCACAGTCGTATGAACTTTGAAATCAAAGTGAAAGCTTTTAATTTAAGTAAGAGCACAAAAAGTCTTGTTATCTTGCCCAATCATGTTTGTATTGTGAGGCTCTTACGTTAGCACTGCTAAAATAACTAAAAGTTTTGATTTGTGACGCGAACTTTTTGAAGCATTTCTTTAAACTTTTTCTGCATAGCATAGCATAGCATAGCATATTTGATCGCCCATGTGTTGCCCGCGATTGACCAGAACCAGCTGAAATTGCACAAAGAACCGTCAAAATGGTGCCTAGGAGTAGCAAGCCATTTTCAGTGTACAATTCCTGGTGATTTTTCTTTTCACTGGTCAATAACGTAGCTGGCCACGCCCAATGCAGATCAATAGAGGAAGGGATATCGGGAGTGTTAGTTTAATACTTGTTGCTACTAGAGACCGAGGAATCCTCTGCATCATCCACAAGTATCAAAGGAAGGAATTAGTGTTAGTGGGAAGGAATTGATCTGGATCCATCGAGGTTGATGGTGCGATCTTTTCTACACAAATTCGCGCCCGATATGGATATTTCTCGGTCTCTGCGCAACCGGCCATCAGAAGACGATATAAATAGAACCGCATCACGATCGCTGTATCGGCATATAGGAGAATCGAAGTTTTTAGGTATCATCGGCAACCAATCGTTAACAGTCTGTATTACACCAAACTTCGCGTTTCATCCCGTGAACTATTAAAATTTACCTCGAAACGAATGAATTTCGTAAAACGCACCGCACGCCGAACGCAAACTACTGGTACCAGCTCAAAGAACCGTTAGAGCGAGTAAAAAAAACCCACAAGGCACACCCAAGCATTATACGATGTAATGGTCATTGAGCTCCGAAACCGCTGTATTAAGATAGTTACACTGAGCGCTGTCAAAATAACGTGCGCGAAACTGAGCTGACCTCCCCGAAGTAAACAATAGCGTGCCCACTGCACTCTGGAAACCCCTAGATAAACAAAACTCACCCGGGCCGATGATGCGTTTCACCGGGGCATTATGGACGACCGCTCCACGACACGACGTTTCGCACAAAAGACACCTACTGAATATAAAAACTGACAAAGTTCCATGCATTCATAGCCCAAAAACTTAAAAAAATGCAAATAAGCATATTAAACAAAACAGAGTTCCAAGTTTATTATTAAAATGCCAAAATAATTGCAATCAAAGTTCAGTTGTCGTGAACTATTTTCACGCCCAAAACGATTTCAACATAATTAAATAAAAGTTACTTATGTATATCAACATTTGTCCAAAAGCTAGGAAAATCATAAAACAAGAACATAGAACTGAATAAAATGTCACCGCCCTGCCAGGACTCACAATTGTAGACGATGCATCAATCGCATGCCGCATTGTCATGCTCGAATGATAAATTTTGAAACTATATTGTAAAACTGCCAATTTTGACCTGTGAGAGTGCACCGTACAATCTGGTTTGTAAATATAAAAAAAAACTCCACCCGCAACCGAAAAGCTACCACACTTTGTGCACCCAACAGATGACACATTTACACTTCTGGCAAAGTCCTAAACCCGCTAAAAACCACTACACACAGAGCCTATGCATTCTTAAAATGTTTGATACAAAAACTTATACTCATCTGTTTTATTTTGGTTATGCCTATGCCAGCGAAACAAACGCCGACAAGCACAGCGCAACACTAATCTCTTCGCTCTCTCGCCAGATATTATTGTTCTCTTCGCTCACACCGCCATGCATTCCATTTTCGCATGTTAATAACGAACCGCTAGTTAGCGCGACGCACAAAGTAGGCACTCACACTCACGCAACTTAGCTGGCCTTACAATTTTCAATTGCAATTCGAGAAAAAAATACTATTTTCACGCAAAGAACACTGTGTTTTTCACAAAACCTTCACTTTTCTCACTTAGACAAAGCATCACAGATCACAACTTGACACTTTTTAACAAGCTTGGCCACTTAATTCACTTATAAATTAATAACTTAAACGGATAGCTTTCGGGGCACGTATTATTAGTTAGCCGTGATGCCAGCCTCCTCCTCTTCTATATTGAAAAGATGATAAAGAAAAAATAAGTGCTAGTTTAGTACAAATATTTTCATACAAAAATATTCCTTGCTTGGTTATTCTCATGAACATTGCCGAAAACATTATCTCAAGAAACCAACACAATCTAGAGTTATTAATTTTGTTCCGCTAGATCGCATTCCTGGACCACTGTGCATTGTGAACGAATGATATAAAAAGAGCTTTTTCTTGAACACCGGTACGACTACGTAAATAGACTGCATTCGATATGGATTGTTAGCTTCAACCCAATCATTTCTTTAAACTTTTTCTGGAGAAAAATGTGGTTGTGGATGTATAATAACTTGCTTTGATCTGATTCAGTATTACAAAATGAAGCAATAATGATAACTGAGGTGAATTATTTTAAAAAGCTTTTTTGCAAAATCTGTACTATATTTTTCTGGACGTTCTCAAGAATCATGTTAAAAAAACTTGCTTACTATTTTAGTTTGCGTGGAATCGTGCAAACCAAATTAGGATAAGAACATAACTATTCAGTTCTACAGAAATCCTTTTATTCTTTAGTGAAAAAGTTTCAGGTCAAGTAGAGAAAAAAGCAAACCTTGCAATTTTCGCGTTTCCGTCCACTTGGAGCGTTGCTTTGATCTGAAGATTGCTGCCTTCCGCTCTAGTGCTCTGGTTCACACCGCAGACTATCAACCATAATTTTGTGCTTTCACTTGTTTAGAGTACAGCTTTCACTTTTCGACTTTTTGTTTGCTTTTTCGCGTAATAGCCTGTCAAGGGCAACTTCCGGTCCCTTTCTGGTTCGCGCTTTTTCGACCATTCATTCGTTTTCGTACTTTATTAAAAGCTACGTGTAGACCCTAATTTCAATTTGTTACTTTGTTACGAGCCGTTATTTGAAGAAATAAGAGGATTGTATGTTAACAGGCAAGTATGGATTACCAATGAGAAATAAATTATCATCATGCATAGGATTCCGGTAGGGAACGACGATAGCAAACCAATTGAATCATCATTGATTCATTTGACTGTTAAGACCTTTTCTGGGACACACAACGTAGCATCCATGTATTCTGATGTTCGTGTGGCAGAGATAAAAAAGGGGAAAAAGAATATCCGAGGAGAGGTGTAATGCGAAGAGTTTTTCGTCATTAGTATTATTATCATTATCATCAACATCGTCATCATCATTATAAGCATCAAACAGCGTGCGGCAGTCATAACTTCGTTGTGGTGGCAGAGAGAAATCGTAAACTGTGCAATCACTCACTTTGGCAGACGGTCGGAAGTTCATATACCGTGGACCCAAGTTCATTCAAGTGGATCCGTGAACAGGGTAGGGCTGGAAGGTCTGGTCTGGGCTGGAAAACGGGCTAACCATTTTGCGTTTCAAAGGCAAACAATGGGGTCGGTTTCTTTCAGTGAAGTGACTGCTCGGTACTAAAATGTTTGACAATTATACAGACTTTGGAACATAACTTTCTGTTATCAATTTGACTGTTTTATAGCCGACGGCGCCTATCTTGCGTCAGGGTTGGTATTTTGATGTTGTGTTCCTAGTAGAGTTGATGTTGAACATTTTATTACGCCGAGGGATAATGTTTTTGTAATCCTTACAATGTATTGAAAATTTTCGAAGGGGAAATGAAAAACGTGACACTCAATTGTCCTATTAAAACTGACAACCTAGACGTTAGAAGTCACGAAATCGATAGCAATCAACAAGATCTAACCTCGCCTTGACAGTGTACCGTTTTTAGATGAACATTTGCATTGAAATGAATATAAAACCATCTATCGGGGTCGTAAACTTTTACTCATTGAGCAATGTCTGGTTTGCCGATTGCTCTTCAAGCTTCTCTTGTATAAGAAGTATCAAAGGTAACAGATCGGTGAGCGGTTAATTAACTTTTCTAAGAAGATTTCAGACGAAGCGACCAATAATGCAACAGTAAGCAATGCAGGCGATGGAAGGGATATAAAAAGGAAGCAGCAATATAAATAAGCAGTCTCTAAATAAATAAACAGAAAGGTGCTCTTTGGAGGGCCTTTTGTCGACAGGATAAGAACTGTTGGGGGCGATTGAGGTCGATGCTATTATTTTAGAGTGCGGCTCTTAGCAAATAATAGAGTTCGAATGGTCTTTCTTATTTAATGTTATTTTGTGAATTCACGTAAATATGGTACGTGCATTGTTGGCAAACGATATGATTCGGAATTAGACTGTAGTAGTATCGAAATTTATGTTCTGCTTTAGTGATCTTTTACGGGGATAGAAGTCTTTTGTCTGAAAAATGCAATATCAACTATTTAGAAGGGTATATATTTCTTTTTCAACAGATTCTACTCTAAGTTCAATACACTTTTCCCGGCAATTTTTTATGGCTTTGTTATCATGCTTATAATGAGAATCGTCGAGCTCCAAAAAGTTTCAAGAGAACATAATCCGAAGGGGCTAACTCTAGTGAATAGGTTAGGTGATAAAGCAGGTAGTTCGCATAATTCTTACCGCTGATAGTATTTTTGCTTTTCTCCTGGAAATTGATCGTGATTACTGGTAAAACAAGCACTATTCGATTAAGGAAATTCTATTATCTCAGATTCGAAAAAAAGAAGTATCAAAAAGGATCGTACACAAATTTCGTAACGCTAAAACCCTAGTTTTAAGACATGACCTCCCCCCCTTCGTTATGACCCCCCCCCTTTGGCATGAACCCCCCCTAAAATTACGTAACGCGAATCAGCCTGACCCCCCTCCAAAATTTTCAATTTCGAGCAAACATGACAGTTTCGTACTTGTCTCTACTAACCCCCTCCCCCCTATGTAACAATAAGTAACGCAGACTTAACCCCCCTACTTTTCTTCATGCGTTACGTAATTTGTGTACGACGCAAAGAACGAGTGGCTTCTAAAAATCTTTTCTAATGAAACCAGATATCGGGAGTCATCGGGATTATCTTGAATTTCAAAATGGCGTCTGGGGTTGGATTTTGCTGCTGGGCAACACCTTGTTTCTGAGAATATTTGGCCATTTCAGACATTTTTACAGCAACCCGAAGTTGCTATCAAAAATTCAAAATGATATCTGGGGTCGATTCCCAACCCTTTAGGGGTAGTCCTGGTTTCGAGGGTAACCATGATGGATGATATTTCGCCATTCCACACGCCAGCTCCTACCCAAGGGATATTGATGAAAATCATGATCTTAATCTACTGGAAACTCTCCTCACAAAAAAGGCATATGTCCAGTGAAAAGAGTAATAAATTTTGTTGGGCCCACTGTGAAATATTTTGACGCAGGACTGCGTCTATCTGGATGTTAGGCGCCTGAATTCAAAAACCAAGAAATGAATGATTCTAAATTTTACTTTGCACAACTATTCTGTAGCTCAACTACACGATCCAAATATTGTTATCTCCGCAAATGTGAACATATCTTTTTACAAAACATTCGGCAAGGGGGACCGTGTAGGTAGGCTAAGGTACAGCGCCTGAGTTATTTATCCAATCATTTTGTTGTCAAAGAATGAATTGTATCTTTTTGATCATGCATTGCAATGAAAGTATGGTTTTTGCTGAAGAACCACGGAGAAATTAAGAAAAACGTGTTTTTCCTAAATATTAATAATTTTTCGAGCTTAAATTCAAAATAACTCAAAAACCGATGCCTTTAGGATGTTAACTACCAAGAGCTTTTTGATTCAAAATGACTCTCTACTTCTTTTAGAATCATCAGAATACAAATATTTTGAAAAATGTTTGAATTAGAATTTCTATAAAAAAATTCATCTACCATAAAAAAAATATTTTTCATTTCTCTATCCTGAACTTTTTTTTAAAAACTTGTGTATTAACGTCAAGTTTCTTTAAAATAAAATAAAAAAAAATCAACTCTTTCGGTTTCTGGGCTACAATGCTTCAAATAAAACCTATGCCAAAAGGCATTCGCACTTTTAAAATATAACTCATGGGTGTAAAAAATCTCTCCATCTGTGAAAAATGCTCAGTTTGCTAAGCCAAATCCGTGTGCATAGTTCCATTCAAATCAATAATGGTCGATTAAGTTTTCGCGTATTTTCCGATCATTTGGCGCGATTCTGCTCTGTAGCTTTATAAACATTCCTGTGAGTTTTGGTGCACCTAACCACCAACATTTTTTTCAGAAACTTAAACGAGTTTTCTTGTAAATATAACGATTGAGAGAGTGAATGAGAGTGAGAGAGTGAGAGAGAGAGAGAGTGTGATAGAGTGAGATTTCTCTTTTCTTAATCTAAAGATGGTGAAAGATTTGATTTGGCATGCAGAGATGTTGAGAAATTCATGCTTTCATAAAAACTCGTAGTTTAGTTGATTCAAACTTGTTTTCGCAACATTTGTTCAATCTAAAATAATTCTTCCACGATCTTTGGGTTCAGAAGACATTACTATTAAAGCATAGCGCTCGAAAATCAAAGAGCTAAGTTGAAACCTATCGTGGGGGACTGAAAAGGTTTCCATGAAAATACGTACTTTGATAAATTTAAATTACTTACCTTACCAAACAGTCCCAAACGTAGTATGGCCTTTGCTGTACGTAAGAGTCGTCTCCTTTCCGCTCGGTCCATGGATGCAGTTCGCAAGCTCTGCAGCTTGCGTAGGGTCCGCAGGTCGTCTTCCACTTGATCGATGCTCGCTGTGCACCTTTCCGTCTCGGCCCTGACGGATTGCTTTCAAGAACCATTTCCACCGGGCTGTCGTCTGACATCCTTACGACATGCCCAGCTCACCGCAACCTGCCAATCTAAGCGGTGTGGACGATCCCAAGTAGCTCTTGCAGTTCGTAGTTCATTCGCCTTCTCCACTGAAGATGGTACGCAACTCCTTCCGCTCGAAGACCGCAAGGATGCGTTGGTCCTCCAGAAGTCCATGTCTCATGCCCGTAGAGGACTACCGCTCTGATCAGCGTCTTGTAGCTGGTTAATTTGGTGCGGCGACGAATTCTACTCGATCGGAGCGTCCTCCGGAGACCAAAGTATGCGTCGTTGAATTTCTCTGCTGGTATCGTTGTCGGCAGTTAGTGAGCGTAGATACACGAACTCATCGACCACACCGATTTCATAACTACCAACTTGAACTCGAGGTGGGAGATTAGCACTGTCTCCTCGTGAATCCCTTCCTTTCATGTACTTCGTCTTCGATGCATTGATGACCAGTCCAATCCGTTTGGCTTCGGCCTTTAGTCCTATGTACGTATCCGTCATCTTCACAAAGGTCCGAGCCACAATGTCGATATCGTCGGCGAAGCCAAACAGTTGAACTGACTTTTGGAATATCGTGCAACTCGTGTTATTCCCCGCTCTTCTAATGACCTTCAAGCGTAATGCTAAACAGGCACGAGAGGCCATCACCTTGCCTTAAACCTCTACAAGTTTTAAAGGGAGGGGGCCCTCGATACACCATCCCTCCATCCATCGTCGCTTTGACCACGTTAGTTTGTCCGGAAATCCATAGTCAAGCATAATTTGCCATAGCTGGTCTCGATCGATTGACACAATCGCCGATTTAAAATTGATAAACAACTGATGTGTGGGCATGTTTTATTCGCGGCATTTATGCGAAACCTGCCGGACCGAATATCTGATCCGTGGTGGCGTGGGCACCCATGAATCCTGGTAGTCTCCCACGAACTGCTTCGCAAATGGTGATAGTCGATAGGCAGAGTATTTGGAAGAGTATCTGGTAGGCGGCGTTCAGCAAAGTTATTGCCTGGTAGTTGCAGCACTCCAGCTTGTCGCCCTTTTTATACATAGGACACACAATACACTCCGTCTACTCCTCCGGTACTCGTTCTTCGTCCCAAACCTTGACAATGACCCAGTGCACGGCTCTAGCCAGTGTTTCTCCACCGTATTTCAATAGCTTTTTGAGAAGTTGGTCCACTCCAGCAGCTTCATTGTTTTTCAGGCTGCTAATCTTCTACTCCACCTCCAGGGGCTGCAATCCTCACCAAGATCAGTTGCCATACCGCCCTTGCTCTCTACTGCATCGCTGTTTAGATGCTCGTCGAAGTGCTGCTTCCACCTTTTGATCAACTCACACACGTCTGTAAGGAGGTTGTCGCCTAGGCTCCTGCACATA
Organism: Wyeomyia smithii; assembly: GCF_029784165.1. Taxonomy (NCBI): domain Eukaryota; kingdom Metazoa; phylum Arthropoda; class Insecta; order Diptera; family Culicidae; genus Wyeomyia; species Wyeomyia smithii. The sequence continues at coordinate 95,259,488 of NC_073695.1, forward strand.
TCGGCTTGCGGCTCGAAGGCTTTATGGGGGCTTTTCAGCTTCTTGTAGAACTTCCGTGTGTCGTTAGCTTGGTACAGCTCTTGCATCGCTACGCGATCTCAGTCCTCTTGCTGGCACTTCTTCCTTCGGAGGACCGAGTTTTGGCTGTTCTGTGCCTGTCGGTATCGTTCCACGTTCGCTCTCGTACGGTATTGCAGTCACGGCGTTCGACTTCGGCGAGTGTTATACACCGTCGATAGTTTTGAGCGCATGCACACAGCTACTAGGTAGTGGTCTGAATCTATATTCGCACTGTGGTAAGTGCGATGTCGTCGATTAGAACGTGGTCGATTTGGTTCTCTGTATGTTGATCTGGTTATCTCCTGGTGGATTTGTGGATACCTTTGCGGGGAAAGAAGGTACTTCGGACTACCATAACACGGGAGGCCGCGAAGTTTACGCGCCAATGGCCGTTATCATTAGACACGGCAAGCAGGCTATCTAGTCTGGTCTGGTCTGTACATTGACTCCCGTCCTACCTTAGCATTCATGTCCCCAATGACGACTCTCACGTCCCGTCGCGGGCAGCTATCGTAAACCTGCTATAGCTGCGCGTAGAACGCTTTCTCCTCGTCTTCGGGTCTTCCTTCATGTGGGCAGTGCACGTTGATGATGCTGTAGTTGAAGAACCGGCCCTTTATCCTCAACTTGTACATCCGTGCGTTGATCGGCTTCAACGTGTTGGCGCATCTTTCCCAGTACTATGAAGCCGGTTTCCAGCTCGCCGGTGAAGCCACAACTTTGGTAGAAAGTAGCCGCCTGGTGCCCGCTTTTCCATACCTTCTGCCCTGTCCAACAAAGTTCCTGTAGCACTCCGACTTCGAAGTTGCGTGGATGTAGCTCATCGTGGATAATCCTGTCGCATTCTGGAAAGCAGAGCGATTTGCAGTTCCATGTCCCAAGTTTCCAATCGTAGTCCTTATTTCGTTGCCCAGGTCCATGCCGATTGTCTTACGTTGTTTGTGACGTGTTGTTTTCCGGGGCGGCTCGTTGGGCCTTCTCCAACCCCCTCTGGTTAGAGCCCCACGCTGCCACCAGGACGTTAATCTGCCGCTCCTAACATGGAAATCAGACGCTGTTTTGAGTCGCACCATCTTGATGAACAGACGCTCGGATTGGCGAAGCATTCCCTCTACCGCCGGAATATGTTTTACGCGCCGATGATCGCGTCGCACCTTCTCACTTAGCAATTGTCGGATGACAACATTACTCAGGCAACACCAACCAGTTGTATCCATGTTTCAACCGGCAGTATAGTGTAATCATATGACTCGTGGAGGTGTGAGATAGGAACTTGTGAGGGCCGAAGCTATGTTTAACGGTTCTTCCAGGTTGTCAACTCATGTGTATGTGTTATTGATGCTAGAAGAAGTTTGTTTTTATCTCCGTTTAAATAATTGTTTTATAGTGTAAATTTAACCGTTTCAACCAAAATTTTGGTAGTACGCATTCATTAGACTGCCGCGTTCTAAAAGACAGTGAAGTTAGTACATTTTGAGACGTGTGATAGTGATTTTGCTGCAATTTTTATTTCGCTCTCCGTGCTGCCACCGGCTGTATACTGTTCATTTCGCTAACACAATAGACAATAGCGGCAATGGATACGAAACTGTGCGGAGCTTGCCAGCTGATTGTTAATGATCTGGAACCAGTTCGCTGCGGATTTTGTGATACATATTTCCACATCAGCCAAAAATGCTGTGGATTCAATAATCGCGCTCACAAGGAATTGTTTGCTACTGGGCAAGCAATGTTTTTGTGCTTGCTGTGCAGAGACGAATTGCAAGGCAGAAGCATTCGTTCATATTTGGCTGATAAAACCGAACAAAACAGTGCTCCCCCGTCAAATACAAGCGACATATCAACACAAATTTATCAGCTGCACAAATTCGTTGAACGTTTGAGCCAGAAAGTGGATTGTTTATCATTACCTCAACCGGAACCGAATATTACTCCGAAGCCACTTAGTACAGCGAAATGGCCTAGCTTAGGTGTAAAGCGACGTCGAGGAAATAACGGAACGCCGGTACGTGTTGCAGTTGCTGATCGCGGGACGAATTCAGTAGATTTGAGCGGACTGTCAGTGCCATTTATCGTTCCTGAAGCACCGCCACCTAAATTCTGGTTGTACCTTTCGGGATTTCAACCACTAATAACTGATGACGATGTATGTCAAATTGTTGCTCGCTGCCTGGACAACGAAAAACCATCGGATGTTGTCAGATTAGTTCCAAAAGGAAAGGATATCGGAACAATGACATTTGTATCATACAAAATCGGTCTCCCCCCTGCCCTGAAACAGCATGCTTTATTGCCTTCCTCATGGCCAGAAGGCATACTATTTCGTGAATTTATTGAAAAAAACTCGAATCGCGGACTGAAAGTGACCAGCAATATACACGCACTCAGCCCTGCAGTTCATTCTTGAGTAAACCGCCCAGCGACTCGTACAATGGAAACCTTTGCGTTTCTAGCCTGCTGACATCCTCTTCAAATGCTACTATCAACTTGTTGGACCCGGGACACCCTTTAACAGGCATTATGGAAGCCCCTTATCCGATCGACACAGTCGCGCTGCCTACTGATTTTCATCCTCGACATTGTCCCGGTCCTGTGTTCGGTTACGGAGACGGGGTCTTCCAGCCTGCATCGCCAGGCAAGTATAACTGTACATCTGAGCTTCCGGTTCCTCATGCTTTTTCACGTTCCAGTGCGTTGGTCCATGAATCTGTTCCTCGTGTAGCTGATATGCGGATCTATTACCACAATGTGCGTGGGCTGCGCACCAAAATCGACTCATTTTTCCTAGCAGTTTCTGAAGGAGATTATGATTTAATTGTGCTTACCGAAACATGGCTCGATGACCGTATCTTCTCAGCGCAACTTTTTGGGAACCGCTACACAGTTTTCCGGAACGACCGATCTCATCTGAACAGCCAAAAGACGCGAGGCGGAGGTGTCTTAATAGCTGTTTCAGTGAAGTTGAGTTGTCGCATCGATCCTGCACCTGTTTTCAACACTGTCGAGCAGTTGTGGGTGATAGTGGAAACGGCAAATAGCGACATTAGTATTGGTGTCGTATACATACCCCCTGATCGAAAGTCCGATTCTCAGGTGATTCAACAGCACATTGACTCGATAGGCATGGTACTATCCCGCTTGCAACTTAAAACTCCTGCTCTACTTTTTGGAGACTACAACCAATCTGGTTTGCGTTGGTTTATCTCGGACAATGGTCACCCTTCAGTGGACACGCTGCATTCTAATATGCCCGCTTATTGCTGTTCTCTTCTCGATGGACTCTACTGGCATGGTCTGACACAAGTCAACAATATTTTGATTGATAACGAACGTTTGCTGGATCTTGTATGGGTAAATGATGAAACTTTGCCAATTTGTTCTGTATCTGCTGCACACGAGCCGCTGGTCGAGCTTGAAGCTGTTCATCCTGCTATCGTTCTCTCGTTAAACCTCTCCTCGACAATAGTGTACGACGAGCCTTCGGAACTTAGGGCTTTGAATTTTCGACGTGCTGACTACGCCACACTTACTGCGGCTCTTGCGGAGATAAACTGGAATGCTGTATTGGAACCATCCATTAGTATCGACAATGCAGTTAATTCTTTCAGTAGTACGCTGGAAAGTGTGCTCGCCCAAACAGTGCCATTCTTTGAACCACCACGAAAGCCACCATGGTCGAATCCACGACTACGCACGCTTAGGCGATTGCGATCAGCTGCGCTGCGGAAATATTGTTGTTATCGCTCTGCTTATAACAGAAATCAGTTCACCACTGCCAGCTGTCAATATCGAAACTACAACCGCTATTTGTATAATAGGTATGTAAGGCGCATACAAAGCAATCTTCGCGTACACCCGAAACAATTCTGGTCATTTGTGAATACAAAACGCAAGGAAAGGGGTTTGCCTACTTCTATGTTCCTGGGCAACAATGTAGCTAACAATGAAAATGAAAAATGCAACCTGTTTGCCGAGCAATTTCAGCAAATTTTTAATGAATCGGTGGCGTCCCCCGAACAAGTTCGTGAAGCCAGTAACGTAGTACCACGCGATGTATTATCATTCAGATTACCTCACATCAGTCCAGATGACGTAGTCGCTGCCTTGAATAAGCTAAAAAGTTCATACGCTGTTGGTCCGGATGGTATCTCTTCGGCGGTTTTGAAGCGATGTGGAGAAGTTCTTAGTACTCCGATCGCGATGCTCTTCAATTTGTCCGTGCAGCAGTGTACATTCCCTGACCGATGGAAATTTTCATATCTTTTTCCCGTCTACAAAAAAGGAAACAAACGTGACATTTCCAATTACCGAGGGATCACATCTCTGTGTGCTTGCTCAAAGTTGTTTGAGATTATTATAAATGACGCTTTGTTTGCCAGCTCTAAACACTATATTGACGCCGACCAGCACGGGTTTTTCCCTCGACGATCTGTAGCCACTAATCTTATGCAGTTTGTTTCTCGCTGTTTGCAAAGCATGGATTCTAGCTTACAAACCGATGCAATTTACCTGGATCTGAAAGCAGCGTTTGATCGGGTAGACCACGAGATATTGCTTAGTAAACTTGAACGACTCGGTGTCCAATCAGAATCCGTACGCTGGTTCAAATCTTACTTGACTAGTCGAAGTGTATGCGTGAAAATAGGTTCAGCTGTTTCGAGGTGTTTTTCAAACGTTTCAGGAGTTCCTCAAGGTAGTAACTTGGGCCCGCTACTCTTCGCTATTTTTATAAACGACGCTTCTCTCTTGTTACCACCCGGATGTCGACTGTTTTATGCGGATGATACAAAAATATTCAAAATTATACATAGCCAACGAGATTGTGTCGCGCTACAGGAGCATCTAAATACGTTCGTGAACTGGTGTGCAACAAACTGCTTAACATTGAGTGTTGGAAAATGCAACATAATTTCATTCAATAGAAAGCGTGTCCCTATCGAATACGATTATACCATATCGTCACAACATCTTCTTCGTACGCTATGCTCTTCGTTATCTTCCATGGCAAGATCCACTGAACCTGTCATCATACGAGGACCGTTGTCGTCTGCTTGGTATTCAACCACTTGAGGTTCGCCGTCAAATAGACCAAGCTGTGTTCGCTGCTAAACTACTGACTGGCTACATCGACTGTCCAGCTATATTGGCTCAACTAAACATATACACCCCTGAAAGACCGCTGCGCCAAAGGAGTTTCTTATATCTGGAACCACGGAATCGACTATATGGTTGCCATGATCCAATTCGTGTTATTTGCCACCGTTTTAATAATGTTTTCGAATTTTTTGACTTCGACTTACCAATGAATACGTTCCGTCACCGGCTACTTGATGCTCATAGAAGATTGTGAAGTTTTTGCTGTTTTTTTTTTTTATTATTCATTAAGACTTATCTTTGTCAGATGAATGTAATTGTACAAATAAATAAATAAATAAATAAATAAATAAATCATTTTAAGCCCAACACATTTGAATAGTTTTTCATAAAATCTGTGCATTTTTGAATTAATATTTTATCGTGTATGGTTCCAGGACTCTTTATTCTAAAAATATAGAAATAAAAACTTGAAAGACGACAATTTTTTTAAATTTTATGAAAATACGTAGTTTTTGATTTTGTACTGAAATAATCTGGAAACTCCAAATTCACTTTTACTTACCTTTAACAAAACTTAGAACAATTGTTTTCCTTGAATAATATTTCAAGTTTTCTCAAATCGACCGTGGCAGTACTGAGATCGGCCATATTCACACAAAAATGTACTAATTGCATAACATTCTCAATAAGTTCGTTACAGAGTTTTCAGAAAAGCTTAACCTTCGAAACATCAAAACTATCAAGGCTCATGGAGGTAAAAATAAGTTGACCTGTAGGAACAGGGAGATTCTGTCAAAAATTTGTTTTTGGCAATGATATAGAGGATATCGAAAGATCTGCTAAGCATGCTCGCACGTGATTGGTTCATAATTCACGGAAATTTGGCTTTGAAATTATTCATCAATTTTTGCTACTGGGTAACGAAGTAACATTTATAACTGATAGACCACAAAATTTTCTATCATTTTATGCATCCAACGACACATTAATTATTATAATCCATCATTTGGTTATACTGTTATTACCGTTTGAAATCTAACCACCGTTTGGCAAGAATGTTTTTTTTTTTGTTTGGCCAGAAAGTAACATAGCATAGAAAACAAAGACGTAGTCCTACGTCAAAAGCTATTAAAATGCAGACATTTTTTATTGAATTACTTTATTTTCAATCATACTGTGCAGGAAAAATGAATAGCCCACGATGGTGGTTAAATGGGCAGTGTTGATTTCCATTTGAACTTACCAGATGCCCCGCGTTTATGTAACGCAAAGGCAAACCAGGATTGATAAACAGATGGCCGTGGCTAAACGTGTCATTGAATGCGGAATGTCCGTAAAAGGAGCTTCCGCAAATTTCAACATTATGAGAACAACTCTGAACTAATAAACAATACTGAGTTTGGTGGCTGGGATTGCGATGTCAGAGGTGTTTTCAAAATGCATTGTTGACTGACTTTTTTACTCGACTCGTGTATTTAGTGAAAACAATAAAAATTCAGAGAAATGAAGAAATGCATTCACGCACTTTAAATTCATTACTAAGTGATAGAGAAAGAAAATCGTATAAAAATAAACACGTTCTTCATTGTACCTATTTACAATACCCAATGTCAATACGGTGTTACCTTTCTTGCTCGTTTGGCTCAACGCATTTTCATCGCTCATCCCTCTGAATATTTTTACTCCTACCAGATCAATTAGATCGCCGTAAAATCAAAAAGCGACTTGGTTCGGTGTAATCGATTTTTCCCTCAACGCAAGAACAAGAAGTGGTTGGTTATACACTCGATTTCGAAGCCAGATTATATGGCTCGACCATGACAGATGAAGGCGCAGAAGAGTGGTTTGAAGCACAACTTCGACCTGGATGTCGATGTATTGACGATTCTGGTTGGATAGTTTTATGAAACGTTCCCCAAGGTATCGTTCCGGAAACCGTATGCGTCTGAATGAAATTTGATCAAACCCAAGTAACACACAAAACATGTTAGAAGAGAATTCACAATGACAGTAGTCTTATAAGAGTACTATAAGCGCAATTGAAAACTTGTGTTATAATATTCTTATTCTCGAGATGTTCTTTAATAGCATAATTGTATTATATAGATTATTGAATATAAACTGCCGCTGCTCGTCTGTAACTTGTGTTTATGATGTTATCAAAACTGCACAGAAAACAACTTAAAATACATCATTTGCGAGAAGTTGTTTTTCATCAGTGATTTAACCACATTTCGAAAACAAGCTCGGTTTTTCCCGGTTTTGGAGATGTTTTTCAACAGCATGGGTTAAGCGAACAATAACTATTACATGAATGGCACTTGTTTTCAAGTTGTCTTCCAGATGTTTACAGTATTAGAAAAATTGTGTATGAAATGCCCAGCCGGGGCAGCCGCACCAGTTCAATATTACATGCCTAATAACAATACTACGAACCTGCAAAGTGCTTTCCTTATGGTTGGTCTTAGTATTTAGCAGCTAACTTTTTATGCATCGCATTCAGTTATTACCTCACAGAGCCCATAATTTTTAGATAAAACCTTTCAAAACACGAATAAAAAAATTTTGTGATCAAAAACTGAAATTAAAAAAAAAAAAGAAATTTACATGCAAAAAGGTCCTGGATATCTTATCGGGCGGCTGAGAAATTGGCATTTTTGTAAGTGATGTAAAACGAACTAGACTGAAACTTGAAATTTGTAAGTAGAAGTAGAAACTATAAGTTAAAAATTTAACCTAATCCAGAATAAATATTTGCAGTTGAGCTGCATCTAACAAATCCGCTGCCAAAAACGAGTTTCGTGAGCGAACACTTATGTAGTGATTAGAAAGTTCCAACACCAGTTCATTTCTATCCATGAAATGGAAATTATGAAGTCAAAAAATCAAATATTAGACAGTTAGAGAACCACTCCACAGGGTCTACCTCAATTACATTCGGGATAAAATTGTGTAATGGCATGTTTGCGAAAGTAATTGACATTTCACCCCTTCATCGATCAGGAGAAGATGAATAAAAGTCAGGTGCAGCAGGTGTTTGTCAGGATATAGAATGTAATTGAATACCGTGATTGGAAATCGTTCATTTAATCGCTTAATTCCAGAGCCTTCGGTGAAATGCGCAATCAGCCGTCCATAGCATCCGGGTCTGCAATCAAATAACATGAGAGCTGTTAGGGTTAGGGTTGTACAAAAAATTTCGTATGTAATTGCATGCATTCTCCATCAAAATCGAACGAATACCGCTAATCTGAACACAATAGATTTCTTCCTCACACGAGAAACAGATGTCTCTAGGAACCGATCTAACAATTTGATTGCGTTTCAAGTATCCCTACCAACAGTACAATGCGCTATCGACTCGAACACGCCGATTGGGAAGTGTAACGGCAAACAACAGAATGATGCACTTTGATTGCATTTTCGGACCAATTGCACCTTGCACTGGCCGAATGATGGTCAATCCCAGCTGGAGTCTGGAACAAAGGTAATGGAGTTTTCCGCCCAGATACCAGGAGTGCGAAATGAACGATCAACACAGCAACGGTTGCACGATAGATGAAGGCTTTTTTGCGTAAAGTTAAGTCAGAACCTCTCGTAAAGCTGGGTGAGGAGTGCGCCGGGACGAAAAGAGGTGCTATGGTAGATACTTTTGGGTGAAACTTTGTTCATTTTCAGCTGTCCATTTCATTTGAATGCTCATTGTGCTCAGAAACAAAGTGAGAAATTAAATTGCTATTTTCGATTGAACGTACCAAACTGAGGTTTCAGGCGTTGGCAACTGAGGCGTCGACATTTCGGTTTTGTCTGTTAGCTGTTGTTTGGTGCAGCGCTTTGTACTAATGAAGTTTCGTTTATCCGGATTAAAAAAAATAATATTTTAATTAGAAATACAAGAACTTTTTATCTATTCCAAAAACTCACGAAACTTCTCACGAAAGTTGGAACCGAACAGCCAGATTAAAACCATAAGTAAGACTCCTAACCTTTTCAACCAATACGAGAAATAGAGAGACAAAAGCAAGGGGAAAACCTTTATTAAGATGAACACATTCGATTATAGGAAAATAGTCTGCCCACTTCTACTCTCCAGGGATTGGCCCGAATGAAGACGATAAAGGGAATGCGGTCTTTTCCGATGGCAGCAAAAGGAGGTGGACATGTCAATAATAGTTGATCTGGGCTTTTTCGGATACCGTTCACACTACTTCTTGCGAGAAACGACAATACATTGGGTATAGTGATATTAGGCATATAATAGCCCTGTGTCTTTCCAGGGAAACCTTTTTCTGTTTGTCTCAAACAAGCCCCATCACAATCGAGTGAGATATGTTTTACTTACGGATAGTAGATACTGAGAGTGAAATCGTTCCAGCACTAAAGTGATTCACATTTTACATTTGGGATTACTCCGGTTCACAGTGGCATACAAATTGCATCTCATTTCTATCGATATTGCTTCTTTTGTGGTGGCAAAGAAAGGGATTCAGTTACTAAAGACTGAGTCGAAGTTACTGTTACACTATAGACTACAGTCACAATATTTTGGGCTAAATATTTGCACATGCTGTTTAAATTGTATGTCGGTTTTTAAATTCGCTTTTGTATTGGCTGGTTTGATTGAACGGAATAATTTTTGGTAGGGTAGATGATAACCTTAACCTTTTCATCGATTTTCTGTAATGTAGGTAATTTGTAATTGTAATTTAATGTCGCTTAATGTCGTTTAACGTTTAATGTGGTGATATGTCGAGGTGCCAAAAATAGAAACTCCTCATTTATTTCTCATTCAAGGCTATTTTATGAAGGGATTCATTCCACAATTTTTTTGAGGCGTTGATGAACTTATCTTCCATTTTTTGTGAACCTGCAAATCAATGAGGTCTAATCTTTTAATGGCCGCCTACATATGGAATGTATAAAGATCATCAAAATTATCTGCGATTCTTAGACCTAATCCTTAGTCAAATTCTGCAAAGTAATTCAGACTCTGCTGGCAGTAACGTGGCTCCAGAAACTAATCACCAAAGACCACACTAAAGCACAAGCTTGAAACTAGTTGGTCCAAATGAAATTCTGTCAATTTTCATACAAAAATCGTCAAATTACCCAGGGTTGGCTCTAGAGCTCAAACTGGAGAAAAATGTAAGATTACACTGTGCTACAGCGATTCAGAAGTTCTGAAGTGACCTAGTGTAGGTTGTAGGCCTTGTTGAGTGTAACATTTGTGACCTTTTGCTATTTTCATTGCCGGTCCCAATGCTCTATGTGGCCCAAAATTACGTCATAAAACCAAATCATGGATTGAAGATCACTCTTAACAGTTAGCTAGGAATAAAAACAAATTAAATCAATAAGGAAAATAAAAATATAATCAAATTAAAAAGTATACCCAAATATGAACTCCAGAATAGCTATATAGGGAGATGGCACGGCGATTAAATCTTAATAAACTCTACACACATGGCAGGGATTGTGTTCAGCCCTGACAAGGTACACATATCATACACAGCACAACACACTGAACTATAATTATTTCGCCTGTAAAGGAGTTCGGAAGGCAATTTCCGGGAGATTCAGGCAATTCGGGTGATCGAGAAAGTCCTTAGGCAGCATTTGCAGAAGATATTGGACCGTGCTAGTTGTCGAACGCACATATTATACCCGCAGTTTTTACCACGTTAACCCGTTAACCACGTTTTTCACACGACAACGCAAAGTTGTAGAGCACCGTAATTAAATCGATACGGCTCTAATCCGCGAGTTAAAAGCAATCGTTTCGTCGCGGCGAACAATTGTTGTGTGCTGGAAAGGAACCAAATTATTGGCAGCTATTGGCAGAGATCGCACCCTTTAGGTGCCGTGGGTCATTTACATCGAGTCGGAGTGATTAAAAGACCAGGTGGAGGCGCTTACCAGTCGGCAGAGCGGCTATTGTCAGCGACGAAGCCCAACGTTAACCCAGTAGAGTGGGCAAGGTACCAGCAGGAACGAGAGTAGGCGTAGGCGAGAAGCAGCGGCGACGGCATAGAAACAGCGGAGACGGTGACCTCCGAGTGACAGACGGCAACGGAGCGGTGACAGACGGCGGGACCAGACACTATCCCGCACACACATAACACGATGTCCAATTTTGTAGAAAAAAAAGTAGGGAATTAGGGACGTTAGGGAAAAATTACTATGCCAAATATACTAGTTTAAAACCAATTGATCTTCTTCTCCTCTCTTCAATTTGACCACTCCTTATGGACGAGCCGACCCTGAGGGCTCGTAGAGTTTCTTGCGACTGGGTAGCGGGAGTAGCAAAAGATCAGTTACACATTCGCTCATACTAGAAATTTTCCAAACACTCTTAAAATTTGAAGGTATGGTCAAAATTTCGTTTTGCGGATCCCAGTGCATACAATTTTTCAACTTAGCCATTTCTCAATCGATTTTCTATGTTTTAGCAGTTTTGAAAAGAAGAAAAATAATATAAAGAACCGGTTGAAACATGACTGAGTTGAAAATAAAAAGGTGAACTAATGTCCAAAAAAGGGTTTTTGACCATAAATTCAAATTTTGGGAGTATTTGAACAAACTTAAAGTAGTACGAGCGGGGGCCTAGTGTGGTTGGTAACGTCTCCGCCAACCACGCTCGACGCCTGGGTTCGAATCCCACCGCCGACATAGGTGTCGATGGTTGTGAGGTGGCGTGATCCACTCACAACCAACCCAACTGGTCTAGATTCAATCCTAGCCGACACCGGGAGATTTTCTGAGGCGAAAAATCTGTGGGATCACGCCTTCCATCGCATGAGGAAGTAAAGCCGTTGGCGCCGGTCCGTTGATAAACGGGTCGTGAGTTAGGGTCCTGGGTGTGGAGTCGCCTTCCTGGGCGTCGGTGATTGGCAACAACAGTGGCGGAACTAGACCGACGGAAAATAAGCGAGAATAAAAAAAAAAAAAACTTAAAGTATGAGAGATACAAGCTATACAAGGTCACATCAGTAGTTTAAGCATTTTTTTAAGGTTGAAGCACCATGAAACAATTGTGCGATAAATGCCAAAAATTCTGTTTTACTTAAAAAATATGTAATTCAGCCAAGTATCAACCGATTTGCACAGAACTTCTTTTATTTGATTCGCCATTGAATATACTTTGGAAGTGCTAGTTTATTTGTAGTATTTTCCTACAAAAATAAGTGGCAAACTCGGCAAACTTGAGTTTAAAATTGCGTGAAAAAGTATAAACAATTAGATTTGAACTCAAATAACTCAACATGTTTTGGTGAAATTGGTACATAGCTGTATATATTTCGATGGCTCTTTCTTTCCCCTTTCCAAAACTGTTGAAATATTGGAAATCGGTTGCGATAATACCTAGTTACAAAAATTGGCGAGCAATTACTATGCGACACTCTGACGCACTTTGATGCATTTCTGCATACCCTCCAAAACTCATAGAAATGGTTTAAAAGCTATGATCTTTCTTGGGTTTGAGCTTTAGTTAGGACTGGATATTTTTTGATTTAAACCACCCAATATGACGAACAGGACCGATTACATCCGCTATTCTGGCGCATGATGAGAATTTATCAAGGGTGGCACAAGTTGGCTTTATCAGTTTTCTTGAGAAGTTATAATTTGTTATAACTCGTTGCGCTCAACTGAATCGTACGCCACATTGAAATCCATGAAGAACGGTTAAGCTTGCAAGTGGACTTCTCTGAGCTTGTTTAAGATTTTATGCAAGGTGAACTTCGTCAACTGATAACTGCTGTCTTTACGCCCCTGCCCTTGCGAGCTGCCTTCCGGCAGTAAACCGGAACATTCGCCATGATGGACGTAAACTTGCGTTTATGCATGTTTTTAAGCTCTTTCTTCATTTATTTTTGTTAATTCCTCCTCCGTTTCCGTGACAAAATTGTTGTGATAGATCCTGCGCTTCTAGTTTGCCCAGAGATTCTCGATAAGACGCAGCTGGGGGATGTTGGGCGGATTCGCCGACTTCGGTACCACATGGATATTCAGCAGCTCCATCTTCTCCAACGATCGCTTCGAGTAGTGACAAACAATATCGCACGCTTAGCCTTGGGGCTAATAGCGGTCTCGATCAACTAGATTAGTTGAGAGAATTCGTTATCGATATTGTTTTTGGCACATTTTGTATGTGTAGGATAAGTACAACGATACACCGTGCCCCAGTGCTGAGTCGAGAAAATTTCCAGCTCGAAAAGATCCTCGACTCGATCGGGAATCGAACCCGATATCACAACCGTGTGGGAAGGCTACCCGACCGACATCGCTAACCACAGAGCCACGGGGACCACTCGAGTAGTGAACCGACCCCAAATCTGGCCAGAACACCGTGTCTTTGCCCTTATGGTATTTCTTGATGAACGACGCAACTTCTGGCAGGCACTTAGTATTATCAATTTCCCCGTTCACGGCCAGCCCGGAGCAAAAGAAGAGCAACTTTGACATTCCTTTCTCGCTGATCGTCAGCCACAGCCGCACCTTCTTGGGGAACTTGGTCTGTGAAATAAACTTCACCTCGGTGCTCACTTCCTTCGTGGGGGAGGTAAAATACGAAGTGTCCTGCTAATCGTTGCCATCCAGGGTAAGATAGGTCTTGTCGTCCACCACCACTGCCACGTCGCGATTCACAGGGAAAATCGACTTGACCATTTTATTCAACCGCTGTCGCTGCGTCATTGCCTGCAGCTCCGAGACCAGTGGACGGGACTGCCGCTTCTTGACATGTATGTCCATGTTCTCCAGATACTTTCCACTGTATTATCGCATGCACCAACCTCCCGGCCAAGTGCGCGCAGCGATTTAGCCACTTTTCCCTCGGTCTTCCTCTTCAGCATCCTTTGTAGCTTCTTTTCGCTCAGGTTCGTTGGCAGTTCGGAACCGGGCTTTCTTTCGATGCTCTGTTCGTTGTCCAATAGTGTCAAGATGTTGTTGATACAGGAACGGGCATATCCGGCGTCCACAAAATGCCACACGATGTCCGTTTTTGACGCGGCGGGGTACCGTTCTTTCAACGCGCACACTTTTTAACGGAGTAGCTACACTTTTTTTCGTGGTCCCCTTGGCTCTGTGGTTAGCGATGTCGGTCGGCTAGATCTCCCACACGGTTGTGATATCAGGTTTGATTCCCGATCGAGTCGTGGAACTTTTCGAGCTGGGAATTTTCTCGACTGAACACTGGGTCACGGTGTATCGTTGTACTTATCCTACACATGCAAAATGTGCCAAATCTAGTGGATCGAGACCGCTATTAGCCCCAAGGCTAAGCGTGCGATATTGTTCTTAGCTCCACTTTTTTCACAGTTAGAGCTTGACTGATAGAGCTGTCAATTTTTTTTTGCTAACTCATGGGTTACTATGATTGGTGATGCATGAGTAGTTTCGTCAGTGCGATTAAAGGTAAACCCATGAAAGACCGGCAATTTTTGTCCAATTTGTCACCGCAAACGTTATTATTCATTTGTAAGTCATTTAATAAAAATATTGCCTTAATCATACAATAAATTTCAGTTGCATACACAATTACTCTAAACATCTTAAAATGGTTATTGCATACAAGAAAGTCGTCGTTTAAAGGCATCAATCGAAACCCCAAAGTCGAAAAGTTCGTAGACAGCATTGAAGTGCGCGGCCATAAATCGTAATGGATTAAACAGCCAATAGTTCACTCTGCTCGGCTCGAGGTACAAGAAGGTTCTTGTGCGAAGTGGTCTCTCAGGTGTTTTTTTTTTTTTTTTTAAAAGGTGGCGGGGAAATCTGCAAACAGACACCTGAGAAGAGAACTCAGGGTGTGGGGATGAGACTAGGGGAGAGATGCTGGGGTAGTTACACTCCCCCATACACCTACTTATCCCTGTCCCGACCCACTAAAACCCCTCCAGTCTCCAGCCCTGGTCTTCCCGGAACGACGGTTAAGTATTACGTCGGGAAGTGGCTTTTGTGCGTGATGCACCCTCTTTACTCTTATAACCTCCTAGCTAACTACCTGGAGACTGGTAATTAGCTACCACTGGCGTGTTGGTGGTTGACCCGCCACACACGTTGCAGCTCCAGAACAATCTGAGAGGCGGCCGCACAGACCGCGTTCCAGATGTCCGGGTCGTCGCACATCCTCCGGACTAGATTGTCCGGAGTAGTGCCAGGCCCGCTCACAGCCATCATGTTGCTCCGCGCTCTTACGAAACGGGGGCATACGAAGAAGACGTGCTCAGCAGTCTCCTCCTCCTCCACGCACTCGGGACACATGGGGGACACCGCGTGTCCGAACCTGTGCAGATATTGCCTGAAACAACCATGGCCTGACAGGATTTGTGTCAGGTGGAAGTTCACTTCGCCATGTCGTCTCCCGACCCAGCCGGATATCTCCGGTATGAGTCGGTGCGTCCATCTGCCCTTTGTGGAATTAGACCATTCCCTCTGCCAACGGAGCATCGAGAATGACCTTCTGGTACCTCGTATGCCCCTTGTGTCACGTTGGTCGAAACACTCTCTGTCCTCCTTGATGGCGATGCTGATAGGCATCATGCCGGACAAGACACATATTGCATCGTATGACACCGTACGATACGCACTCGCAACTCTCAGGCACATGAGCCTGTAGGTACTTTCCAGTTTGCCACGGTAACTGTTAGTACCTAGCGCTCTGGACCACACTGGCCCACCATACCTAAGTATGGACGAAACCACGCTGGCAAGAAGTCTTCGCTTGCTGCCATAAACCGCTGAGCTATTGGACATCATACGAGATAGTGCTGCAATAGCCGATGAGACCCTCTTACAGGCATAGTCGACGTGACTCCCGAACGTGAGCTTGTCGTCCACCATAACCCCCAAGAGCTTCAGGGATCGCTTCGAGGTGATGGTGCAGTCTCCGACTCTGACCACCGCCTGTTGCTCCGATTTACGGTTGTTCACAACCATGACCTCCGTCTTATGATGCGCGAGCTCCAGTTTCCTGGAGCGCATCCAGTCCTCGACCTTGCGTATACAGTGCGCGGCCGTCAACTCGACCTCCTCGATAGACTCGCCGTAAACCTCCAGCGTTATGTCGTCTGCAAAGCCGACGATCACAACCCCTACAGGGAACTTGAGTTTTAACACTCCGTCATACATGACATTCCACAACACCGGGCCCAGGATAGAACCTTGCGGAACTCCTGCGGTAATTGGGACGCACTTCTGACCCTCCTCTGTGTCGTAAACAAGTACTCGATTCTGGAAATAATTTTCCAGAATCTTGTACAGCGACACCGGTACATGGATGCTCCTGAGCGCGAGCGCTATGGAGTCCCAACTGGCACTATTGAACGCATTCTTCACGTCGAGCGTGACGATTGCGCAGTAGCGTATTCCCCTTCTCTTGCGCTGGATTGCTACCTCCGCCGTCTTGATGACGGAAGAGATTGCGTCCAGCGTGGACCTGCCCTTCCGGAAGCCGAACTGGTTACTTGCCAGACCGTGTACACCCTCCGTGTACCTCACCAGTCTGTTGAGGATGATCCTCTCAAGCACCTTGCCCGCGGTGTCCAGCAGGCAGATAGGCCTATATGCCGATGGGTCCCCTGGCGGTTTCCCAGCCTTCTGCAATAAGACCAGTCTCTGCCGCTTCCACCTGTCCGGAAAGAGACAGTCATCCAGGCACCTCTGCATGACTGCCCTGAACAGCCCGGGGGCCGTTTTTATCGCCAGCCTGATCGCCAGGTTAGGGATACCATCCGGTCCCGGTGCCTTGCTCACCTTTAGGGATTTGGCGATCACGATGAGTTCCTCATTCGTAACCCTTGCCTCCTCCCCTGCCTCGACACGGCTGTCGTCGCTCACGGATTGGATGCTCGGCAGGTTGGCCGACCATCTCTGGTCTATGTCTGAGATACTAGAACGTCGGACGTGAGACTCGACCGCCGGAGGCCAAGGACTTGGCTCGTGGCGTGGAAAGAGTCCCTCGATGATACGCTCCAGCATCGCTGGTGATCGCTCTGCAGGCGCCAGCGCGCCTTTAGTCTTGGCCATTACGATCCTGTAGGCGTCACCCCATGGATTTGTATTGGCACTCGCACATAGCCTATCGAAGCAGGCCCTCTTGCTGGCCTTTATCGCACTCTTTAGCATCGATCTTGCCGAACTGAATGCTGCGCGGCGCTCTGTCCTCTCTTCTTCGTTTCGCGCACGCTGCATCCTCCGTCTTGCACGGAGGCACGCACTGCGAAGGTCGGCTATCGCGTCCGTCCACCAGTAAACCGGTGGCTTTCCATTCCTAGGTTGGCGAGTCCTAGGCATGGTGGCGTCGCACGCCCGCGATAGCATAGCAACTAGTTGGTCAGCAGTCGGGCGAAGCCAACTGCCCCCCTCGCGCTCCCTTCTCATTGCCTCTTCGAATACCTCGGCATCAAAGTGCGATGTCTTCCACCCGCGAACGGTCGGAGTGTTGGCTCTACCCGTCGCTTGCCCCCTCTCGTTGTTGTATACACTAAAACAGACCGCCTGGTGGTCGCTATTAGTGTAGCCATCGTCTACCCTCCAGTTCTTGATCAGTCCTGGGCTGGAGAACGTCACGTCGATGATCGACTCCGCACCATTTCTGCTAAATGTACTTTTGTTCCCAACGTTGGCCAGATCTAGGTTGAGCTTTGCAAAAGCCTCCAACAGGATCTGGCCCCTCTGGTTCGTGAAGCAACTTCCCCACTCAACAGCCCAAGCGTTGAAGTCGCCCGCCACCACCAACGGCGTTAGGCCCGTTAGCTCCATGGATAGGAGGTCGACCATCTGGATGAACCTTTCGGTAGACCAACGTGGCGGAGCATAGCAACTGCAGTAGAACACTCCGTTCACCTTAGCAACTACGTACCCTTCTTCTGAGGTTGAGACAACCTCCTGAACCGGGAACTTGCTCGTCGTACATATGGCCGCCAATCTGGACTTATCCGCAACCCAGTTACCGTTTCCGGGAGGGATGCGGTAGGGGTCCGATATGACGGCGATGTCCGACAACGACTCAGTGGCTGCTTGGTGTAGCAGCTGCTGAGCCGCGAAGCAATGGTTCAGGTTCAGTTGCGTCACCCTTACGCCCGTGGTTTCGCAGCCGGCTTACCGGCTGGGCACCTGGGGCCTCCCATAAAGTGTTTGGCGTCCTGTTTCCCGGAACATACCATGCACTTGGGAGACTCCCCACAGTCCTTTGCTTTATGGCCTGCACCTCCACATCGCCTGCACAGCTGGCTCCTATCGGGCCCCTTGCAGGTCCAGGACTTATGTCCGCCCTCGAAGCACCGGAAGCAAATGTCTGGTTGCTGTAGTATGCCCAGAGGACATACCGACCAGCCGACCTTCAACTTGCCCTCTTTCAGGGCCAGGTTAGCGTCCGCCGACGGTAGTCGGAAGGTAGCTACCTGGGTCCCCGCCGGACCTTTGCGGAGGCGGATTGACTCCTTAGCCACCTCCACCCCGCACTTCGCTTTAAGGGCTTGTGCAATGTCGCACCCCTCAGTGATTTCGTCCAGGTTTTTAAGCTGGAGAGTCACTTCTGAGGTGAGTGCCCGCACTTGCACCTCCTTCCCTAGGACCTTTTCGGCTACCGTTTTGTAGGTAGCCCCCTTGTTCTTGGCGTCCTTCCGGAGCTCAAGTATCATCTCGCCAGTGCGAGATCGGCGGATACTCCGCACATCCGCCCCCAGATCCTTGAGCTGGGTTTCCCCCCTCATCTTCTTCAAGACTTCTGAGTACTTCGACCCATCCGTCTTGAGTATGAGGGCATCACCCCTACTCCGCGCCTTTTTGACCTTTTTTGGTCCTCTGGCTGCTCCGCCATCCTGACGCGTCGTACCTTCCCGACGCTTCCTACCCTCTACGGTAGTCCAAGGATTGCCCGTAGCCTCCACCTGTGCCTTTTCCGCGGTGGACCTTGAACCGGTTGGCGTGTGTTCCCGTGGGAGTAGCACGACCAATCGTTTCTTGGTGTTCCCGGGGGCCGTTTCCCCCGGGGACTGCCTCGTTCGCTTAGCGACCTGCCCCGTGGAGCAGACCGACGCGAACGAGGGGGCGTCTGTCTGCACCTCTTTAGATGCAGTCGCCCTCCCGGTCCTGGCCGCTTTCTCGGCCGCCTTCACCCGAGCTACGAGTTCTTCGTGCTCCTTTCTGGCTTCATCAATGGTGCTCCGAAGCAGGAGGAGGCTCTGCTTCAGATCGCCAGCGATGTTTCGCCTGTTCGCCGAGAACTCGATTATGGCATCGAGTTGTTCAGACAGCGCCGCCACTCTTGGCCGCGTGTCCATGCACCTTTCGACGGCCTTGACTAGCAAGGGACCGTCCACCGAGATGTCTGGTGTG